>NC_072734.1:163131036-163240823 GCF_026930045.1 Uloborus diversus | reverse complement strand
TCCAGAAATGGCTGTACTCGATGTAAGTTTGTATTTGCATTTATCTTTTGAATTAGAACTAGTAGTGCATTATTTTTTTAAATAAATTTCTTTACTGTGTAAAAAAAAATACTCATTACATGTTTTTATACTCTCTTGGTTTTTATACCAAAGTTCGTAAAATAAGAGATATTGAGAAAATTGTTTAATGAAATGGTTTTGAATATTAATGTTATAAAAATGAGTGTATTTAAATTTATATGTTTCTGCATGTCTATGTTCCTTATAAAAAGTTATTTTACATCAAATCTCTGTCAAACTTAGTAAGGAGGCGCTTTCATACTCAAATTGCATTGGGGGGGGGGGGGTAGAAATTTAGTAGGCCAACGAGGCTATATACAGTTGACCCCCAATAACTCAAAGTCCCAAGGGACCAACTAAAATCTGAGTAAGCGGTAGTTTGAGTTATCGAAGGTTCCTTTCCAAAATTCTCATGAATAATTTTTGTTGTATTTCTCATGAATAGTGCATAATAGATTATAACACTTACAGTTCACATTTTAAATAAAATTAAGTATTAGTCTTCACCAAGTGTGCCGTCCACCTAGATTTTAGGGGGGGAGGGGGGTTATGGCGCAGACTGTGGCATTGAAATTTTTTGGGTGGTTGTTGTAAAAGGTATTTTTTTGGGGGGGGAGGGGGCTCCCCAATTGGGGAGGTCTTAGTAGCATGTAGGGGGTGCACCCTTACTCTTGGGGGGATGGGCTTCCCTGGTGTACCCTAAATAAATACACCTTTAGAGATCAGATACTCCTAAAAAAGGAGTTATTTTCGACCGCTTAACTTTTTTTTCTTGTATCGCATCTTAAAGCATCATTTAGTTTGTAAGCACGATTCAACTTATCCAAGTTTTCGGAACTTTCCAGGAACTGCAGTAAAATATTTGCAAAATCCTCCCCTCAAAAAAGGATTCAAAATCATACAATTTGTTGGTCACTTTATCTTTGTTATTGTTTACACAGCTCTTAAAGCAGTTTTAACTACTGTTTCTCTTGTCGGTAGTTTCTGTCATCAAAGCAGGATTATTTGAGTCATCCAGAAAATAAAGGCTTTTCAATTTTTGACAAAACTTTAAATATCCCAAAGATTTGAAGGCAATGGAATTTTAGGTCCTCAGCCAAGAGCAGCCCTATTTGCTACTTTTCACTCAATTTTGCAACCCAATGTGCATTAAGAAGCACTATTATAAACAAATTCTCCTTACACAAACTGATAAGCTAAGCAATGAGTTAAAGGATGAAAAAAAAACTTTTTCTTGTTTTGACTGCATTTTTTTGCAAAAATGAAAACCAAATTTTCATAAATACTTCAACTAAAAAAGTACATTCGAGATATCAAGACAACTTTGTATTGAAAACGCTAAATTATTTTGGGTCTGAATGAAAACTTTGAGACAAAAGAATATTCAAGTTATAAGGCTTTTTTCGAGAGTCAACTGTACTTAAATTTCAAGTCATAAAATTTGCATACAATTTCTCTATTCTGCATGAATGAATTTTCCTTTTTTCTTGAAATTTTGTACCATGTTAAGGCCTGTAAAAAAAACTACCAGATAAAGTTTGGAGTCTGTATGATATGAGCAGACAAAAAAAAGGCTACAACTTTCTTGAAATTGTTTAACACCGCAATTCTCTGACGGCCGACTGGAACCTGAAAAATTCCATCTTAGAATCCTCATAGATTTTTGATCATTCACATTAAAAAAAATTTCTTTCCTCAAGAACCATAATATCTTATACATTGTCGTTTTGAAGGGAACTTCTAGATTTATTTTCAAAATTTGCTGATTTCTCATAAATGTTTATTTACTTGATTGTAATTATTGCAATAATTACGTACTTTTTCATGTAAAATTGTTATGGCAGTTCTTTAATATCAATTTATTATTACTATTACTTGGTAAAAAAGCTGGGGGGGGGGGGGGCTTGAAGAATATTTCACAAGTTTTTAACAGTCCGCAAGTTTTTTTTCTTGTGCAAAAAAAGGAGGGTCTGCAAACCTTCTAGTCCGCGAAATTTTTCTCCGAAGCAATTACTGTTCTATGGGTCAAAAAAGGTTGAGTAATGCTGTTCTAACAGACAAATTTGAGACTGCTCAGCTCAAATAGCCTCAGACTATCAAAGAAGGCATGCACAATACTCATTACAAAAAATTAACTAGAGTAAAATCATAGTAGCATGAATAAAATATATTTATTTAGTTTAATGTGATAAATGTCGCAATGTAATTGTTAAATTTAACTTTAAAGCAAAATAATACTAAGGTTTTTAAACTTTAAAACAAATGCATAGATAAAAAATTTAAAATAAATTTATTTATTTTTTTGAGAACTTTCTGTGGTACAATTAAGGAAGAAATGTGCTTGAAACTGCATTGGCAACATTTTTCTCAACTTGGCAAAACACAAAGTTTTTTCCCAAGAATGTGTTATATGCGTATGCAGTGTGTTTTATCACCTACTGTGATGGGTTACAAATCTAATAACACAAGGAAATTCTTCACATGCAGTATAAATTTAGTGCATATAAGATAAATATTGCCAAAGAAAGCACAAATATGTACCGCCAGCTTCATCAAAATTTTTGAGACTTTGATAAATGAAGCATTCAGAGCTGAAGGGGATGAAGTCCATTTCGACTTGATAGACTTTAGGTCTGAACACCTTATTTAGGAACGTAACATTTGTTGCCAAAATCAACTATGCTTAGAGCTGAAGTGGATTATCTATAACTGGACTTGATTCATTTTGGGTCTGAAGGCCTCAAATATGTCTAAACATCCTATAACCGAAAGAATATGATTGGATAATATCCACTGTGAAGCTAAATTTCCTAAAACGTAAAAATAACGGTAATTTCTAACGTATAAGAACATTTTCAAAATTTAGCAATATTGATTTTTTTTTTTTTGTTAATGTGGCAACGCATTCACCGTTAAAATGATTCAAGTTTTTTCTACTATGTTTAGAAATGAATTCATATAAAATTTTATAATCGTTCTACATGTCCACTAAGAAAGACAAAATAATCATCAAAACGTAAGGCTTGTAGCCCAATTTTGTACAGATGCACTATTAACCCCCTCTGGCAATATGTCGCTTTTTACAAAAAGAAATGTGGGACTAATAAATACCCAAGATTGCTGAATGGTGAAGTAGTTTGAAGTAAAACTTTAATTTATGTGAAAATGTTTGCATTGTGTTAACGTTTTTCAGCAGGCATTGTTTGTTTCGCAAACCAGGTATAATCATTTTATTTTCTAAAATCTTTTCTAGAGCAACATTGGCCTCATTTTGCATGCAGTAGGGGAATATGATTTATCTCTAAGGTTCCTTGAAAATGCCTTAAAGTTGAATATAAAGTAAGTATGAAATCAACGTTATGTACTCAGTATATTCCTTAAAACTGACCAGATGTTAACAGAAAAGTTACCTTTAAATGCCATACAATATGGAATAAAAAGTACAACTTACAAAAGCACAAAATAGTCATAACACTTGAAAATGGTTTACAGTGCTCAACTTTTAAAAATAGATTTGTTAACCTAGGATATAATAAGGAAAACAATATAAATCAAAGATAGAAAAATGAAAACTTAATTTGTCTGAACCTTTAATGAGAAAACAAACTTACCCCTTTGGGCATAAAATAAAAACACCAACTAAAAACTATAAAGCACAAGTTTTACTGCACATAAATAGGCTGTGCCGTCTTGTAGTGGCTGCTTGGTGGTTGGCAGTAAACTTGGAGATACTTTGCCAAGTTTGATAAATGGGCTTGCCGGCAACTTGGCAATAAATATCTTGCCAAAGTTGGCTCTGTCCCGAATTTTATCCCATAATAGTTTTCAACAATATAGATTAGTAATTTTATTTAAAGGACGAGAGAAATGAAACAAATGCTCGTGAGATTGAAATTTTCATAACAAGTTATAATCCCTTAAATCGGAAAGGGAAATCTGTAGGGATCATGGGAAGGTGAGGATAATGAGCCAACTGACCTGCTGCTGGTCCTGTAAGATTAATACTCTATATCAGGGCTTCCCAAACTTTGGTCTGCGACTGGCCAACCCTTAGTGTAGGGGGTCCTTCATAAATTTTTAAAAAACATATGTATGAAGAACGTTAAATAATACAGGGTGGTTATAAAATAACGTGAGGTGTTCAGAGCCCTCTAGCAAGTGAAGTATTGGACGAAACATTGCCAAATTTCATGAGCGTACATAGCAGACCATGGGATTTCAATTCCTGCAATAAAAAATATAGTGCCAAAAGTCACCACCAGAGGGAATTGTGGCGCTGCAAAAGTGTATTACTTGCGAATGGTAAAGAATTAAATGGTAAAAAATTCAGCACACATCAAGTTTTTAACTACAAATGTTTGTTGCTTTCAAATAAGGTTCAATTCTACCAACAAGAAATTTCAATTCGTAACAAGAAGAATAATACCAAAAGTTGTCACGAAGAAATTTTGGCGTGGAAGCAAAGATTTCTTCTTGAATAATATTCATATAAAATGGTGCACCAACCCTACGTTGAGCTTTAGGTATTGAGTGTATGGTGACAACATTTCTTCAATATCAGTTTTATTAGTCATGCATTTCCTACGATATGGCCACCGTGGTCGCCCTATCTTTCACCTTGTGACGTTCTGCTGCGGGGATTTCTTAATGGTGTGTTTCTACAACATGTTCCCAATTCTCAACTTTGAAAACTTGAATAACATTGCATGTAGGGGAAATTAATCTCCCCCCCCCCAGACGTGTTCAAAATATTGTGCATTGTATGCAGTACATGGAAAGTACCTCCAAGTTGTTCATATTGAACCTCATTTGTTAGTAAAAATCATAAACATATATATATATATATATAAAATTGATGCATATTTTGGCAGTTAGCATTTAATCCTTCAATATTCACAATAATACATCTTTTCAACTCCAAATTTCCCTCTGGTGACAATTTTTTGTACTAATTTTTTCTATTTCAGAAATCATAATCCCATGGTCTACTGTGTATGCCTATGAAATTTGGCAATGTTTCGTCCAATACTTCACTTGCTAGAGAGTTCTGAACAACTTACGTTATTTTATAACCACCCTGTTTTTAAATAATGCTGTGATGCTGTTGGATTTTTAAACCAGAAATTTCTCCTTCGTAGAGCTATCCTTTAAGCACTATTTCCCGCCATCTCAAGATGAGATACTGCAGCATCATGCATATAGGTAGTCGCAGAACAGTTTTCTGCTTCGATAGAACCATGTAGTTGGTCTTTATGTGAATATGAATGTTTGATAAACATAACTTCAGACTGCTCTTTTTTAAATTGATCCTCCAGGATACTTACCCCATTTCTGGCTGCTTCTGAAAAACAAAAATACCAGCCGAATGTGGTAAAGAAAAGTGTGTTCTCTGTTTCGTTTGCCACAAATACAAATCCCGATTTTTCAATTATTACAGACACCTGTTTCAGGGTTACAAGTTACGCCCTTTCAGTGCAAAATAAGTGAGTTTTTGATGACAAGACATCCAACAAAAGCTTTTGTAATCTGCAATTTGTGCAATTAACGTTATTTCTTTTTTACTTTTCAAGCACAAAGGTATTGATTCTACTTTATCTGTGAAATGATGTTAACAGTTAGAAATACATTTTGTCACAGTGCTTTCAAAGATTCTTTGAAGTGTAATTTTTCTGCTCTTTCCCACAAAAAGATAATTGTAATTGATAATTTATGTACATAAAATAACTTATCATACATTTTTCAAGTTTTGAAGTTAAAAACTGGATTTGAAAGCAGTCTAGAAAATTGTGCTTCCAAAAATTTTAAAATTATAAATTACGTATATTAAGAATTGTAAAGCTAAAATGACAGAACACAAAGTATAACTAATAATGAAAATAGTTAAAGAAAAAATGCTCAATTTAATTGTAGATTTTATTGAGACCTTTTCCACAGCCTGACCCTTATCTGTTTTTAAATTTTTCAGTTATTACGGAAATAAGAGTCTCAAAGTTGCTGTCAGCTATCATCTTGTTGCAAGAACTCAATCTTGTATGGGCGAGTTTCGTGGTGCTCTGCAAAATGAAAAAGAAACATATAGTATATATAAACAGCAGGTATTTTGTATTGCAAACTAGCAAAATATCTTAATTCAAGTACATTTATTATTATTTTAACTTTTGTTTTCCTTTGTGTAGTTAGGTGAGGAGCATGAAAAAACCAAAGAAAGTTCAGAATGTTTGAAACATTTAACACAACAAGCTGTTGTGTTGCAGAAGAAAATGAATGAAATTTATAAAGGCAATTCAAGTGCAATACTTCCTCCTATACAAGTAAGTTTACTAATCTGCAAAAGCTTATGAGTTTTCTAATTATCTAGATATGTATTTATTACAGTGCAAGCTCTGTTTTAGAATTAGTCGGATCTTCATATATTGAAGTAGCAAATTGCCAGAAAAAAAATTCGATATATGGAAATGATCTTAGTTTATCATAAAAATCTCCTAAAACATTAAAGTTAAAGCTAATTTTCATATATGAAACTCAATTTCTAATTTATACAAGCATCGGATTAAGTGAAAGTTAATAATTAAAAAATAGGAAAAATTTACTGAGCACTGCATTGTTTCTAAAAAACCAACTGTAATGTCATTTCATGTTTTGAGTGAAAGCTTTCTGTAAGTTTCAGTACTTTTGTTATGGCTTTCCGATATTTCATAAACTCTCAGACTCTCTGCAGAAATACTAAATTTATCAGAAATTATATTTTTGCGTCTTCAGACATCTTCGTTCTTCAGCAATTCAACTTCATCCGCGACATTAGAGGATTTCGTTTTGACAATGGTAATCAAAAGTAAAAAATCAATCTACTTAATTTGAATGATTTTCATTGAAGCTAAAAAGACTAGGAATGATAATCGACAGACCAAAGGAATTACTTGAAACTGATTTTACTGTATTACTGGTTACAACTAAGATTTTAAATAAACTTGAGAGCGAATTTAAGAACTCCAAAACGGGACATCGACCTATCTTCACACCCCTCAACCCAAGACTCCTTATGAGTTTTGTAGCAACCTTTAGTGAACATAATTTTCTCTCCTAACCTTCATTTTTCATGAGACAAACAGTGTAAAGTGGAAAAAAATCTACGAATGTCTCGAAAAAAAATCGATATATAGAGATTTTTTCGATATATAGAAACAATTTTTCTGTGTAATGGATATAGTCCAGTCAATAGATACATTTTACCTTACAAAAAATGGGGGTCAAAGATTTTTTTTGTTTAAATTGTACATATTGATGCCGACATGGGAAAACCAAGTTATCCAACACAAAAGATCCCGGGAGAACTTTTGGGGGCCGAAAAACCTCAAAAATTTAGGACTTTTTTGTTTTTTCCAAAATGTCTCCGAAATGGTTCAACTTAGAAAAAAATATCAAATACAAAGTTTAAAGAACATTAAATTTCCTACAACTTTCGTACTTACAACTTTTTTGTAGCACAAATAACAAACTTGCTATAGCTCTTTGAAAATAGGCAGTTTTCCTCCACTCCGCAAAAAAAAAAAGCATTCACACCGAAAACAAGTCGTCACAATTATTAGAACTCAAATAGAAGTTTCAGAGTTTATCGACAGTTTGAGTTTCCTGCTCCTTCCCCACTGCTCACGGACTAACATTTCCGGTCTGACAGGGGAAGTCTTCAGCAGACTCCAATAACAGATGATACATTGCAGTTTGTAACTGGAGTCACATTATATACATTCATTTGAGGCATATAATTCGTACATTCTTGTCTAATTATTACAAACAAAGATGCGATCTTTAAATATTAATGTGAAAGAATGAATATTAGGCAGCTAATAAGCAAACAATCAACACAATCATGCATCCTATGTTGATACAATAATAATAATAATAAAGCCTCCCCCCACCACTCATGAACTAATATTTCGGATCTGATAGAGGTAGTCTTCATCAGACTCCAATATTATTTGATTTATATTTCAGTTTGTAATTTAATTACAAAATCTACACATTTATTTAAAGCACATAATTCGTACCATCTTTTCTAACTATTACAAGCAAAAATGCGATAGTTGAATATAAATGTGAATTAATAAATATTAGGGTGCTAATAAGCAAACAATAGACACAATAATGCACAAATGAAGGTACAATAGTAATGCGTAATGGACACTTTGAAAATATTCTGCAGAAACTGACTTTTTAAGGCATGAAAAACCCAAAAGAATTACCTTTCAAAATGAAAATCCAACTGTAGAAGTTTAATACGTACATCTAAATTACAGGGAGATTCATTCAACCAAGCAAATAGAGAAAAGACAACAAAATATGTTTATCTTCTTCGAAGCCGTTTTGAAGGCCCACGTTCTCCTCGTTCAGAATCTGTTGGGGGTAGAAAGAATCTATGGTCCTTGAATTGTTCATCTCCTTGTTGCTGTGATTCCAAAAGCTCCTGGAACAAATCATCTTCTGCAGTCTCATCCAAAGATGAAATTTGTGCAACATTTTCACAATTTATGCCACTGCAGTGTTTGCACATGCTGGAGCATTTTAAATCCATCTTGCAACAAGAACAGGCTCTAGTACAATTTTTCTTGCAGGTACAATAAGATACAATCTTCAAAAGAGTCTGAGGAGCTGAATCGCTTTTCAAGTCAACAGGCAATAGACCTTGCATTCTGTGTTCCCAACCCCATTTCCCTAGATCAATTATGTTGCCCAACCAACTTAGAATTTGCTGGTTGCACCAATATGAATGATAACTTCCAGCATTTTTTTTTTTTTTTTTTGCACGCTGGAGGTAGCCCTGCAAGATTTATTTTGGCTCTGTATACTGGTTTTATAAAAAGATTAAATCACTGCAAATTATCCAAAGATAGGTTTAAATACCTTACGTCACCTGTGTATAATATTTTTAAAATATTTTCTCCAGCTGCAGCTACGGCATGATGACTGATTGGATCCATAAATACTTCAATAGCTTCCGAAACTTCAGGAATTTTTTTGACTATGTTGCACAACTTAATCTTTGCCTTGGCCAAAGATTGCCGATGTCATATCACACCCACTAAACGCATAGATAAAAGGAACATTACTGGGGTCAGACTTTAAGGATTTAGTGGGAGAAAAAAAAAAACAAATCACAAGTATTCCCTCTTCTAGGTCTGAAAAAGAACAAGTTGATGAAAGGCTGTCCTAGAACCCCTGTACCTGCTGAAAGGTTGTCATCAGCCCCAACAGATCCATATCCTCGCCCGCTATAACAATCTTTTCAATTTCCTTCTGATAAATTAGGTTAAAATGATGATAAATTACGTCAAATGATAGATATTATGGCCGGAGATGATATATAGAAAGGCATGCATCGTGAGCGGAAAAAGCTGCGTTAGAGTCGCAGACAAATGTAATAAAACAGATAAAATTGACTTACCGAACAATCTTTATTTAGGATACTTCATATTATTACGGCAGAGTGCACTCTGTAAAATCGTGAAACAAGATCTGGCATATTATGATACAATACAAATGATAATGAAGAGCATGGCACGGAAGGCAACAGTTCGTGGAAGTTCGCTATTAAGAAAATGGCGCACAGTTCATCATGTTATGCGAAGATCACTTATGGATAGTTAATAACCCAGGACTGCAAGATGTTAATATTCGCTGGGAATACAGCAGAGGAGTCTTTGGAAACTTCGGCTTATGCACGAGACATCTTGCTATATTTGTTTAAAAAAAGCATTCGCCACTCAAAGGTAGCCCCTCTTCCTTCTTGACGTTTCCTTATTCTGTAAGCACTTCTTCGACCACGCTCAGGTCTGGATTAAGATAAGTTGTTTGACTTTGTTTTCTTGTCAAGAGACCAGAAACTCTCTCTCATTTTTTCTTAAAGAATTTCCATAATTCTCGGCTCGCCACTCGTGGTGCATTAGAGAGACATCCTTCACGGAGAGCTGGTAGGACCCAAAAAAAAAGAGACGCTCGGTAATAAATTCTTGATTTTTTTGAAAAGGTCGACAAGATGACGGAGAGGGCTGATTGGCCGGTCAGTGCCTGGCAACGGAAAATGACCACAGCTCACATGCCTGTTGGTCGCAAAGTTGAACTAAAACTCAAAAGTCTGAACTGACCTCACAACGTAGTCTACGAAATTGAACTGCATAGTGCTGCCCTCTCATGGGAAAAATGTTGCCCGAAAGTGGAAATTCAAATGTGAGATTTTCACACCTTCACCTTTGAAAGAACAGTAAACCGGCATCTTCTTGAGCCTGCCTGGAAGACAATTTTTGTTGTTATAATTTGCCAGAAATCTTTCTTGAGGAATTTAGCTTACCAAGTTAGGTTAAACCATTACTTCAAGAGAAGAGATTGATTGCTCATTGATATAGCATTTGTGACAGGCAGTATGAATTGTCACTTCTTTTAAATCACTGATGATCCTCATTTTGACGTTTTGCACTGCATCTCTGAAGATTTTCTATTCCCTTCTCCTTCACAATCCTTATTTTGCCTTCATTCAAACTGATTTTGCAAATAAAAAAAAACATCTTGGTCAGGCGTAATCATTTCTACAAAAAATTGTAATACAGAACACACAGATTGATTAAACATACTCTTATTCGAACTCTGAAATGACCAATATGCGTAGCTATTGAGTCAATACATCGCATTTGGAGGGGAAAAAAAGGATAGAATGGGGGTGTTTTGTTTATGTTAAGGGGAACAGAGGCTGATTTACCCTTAGCTGCGAAAGACAAATCATTTCCAAGGTCAGGCAGCCGGCATTTCTCCTTTTTTCCTCCGTTATCCGATGCACCTTGATGCACTTTGCTGAGGGGTTCAGAAAAAGTGTGACTTTCAAGAAGTTGTAACTCGCTTGCTTTTTATGCTACAAAAATGTTGTAATGACAAAATTTGAAGGAAATTAAATCTTCTTCAACATTTATATTCGAAGTTTTTCTCTAATTTTAACCATTTTTGAGATATTTTGGAAATACTACAAAAAGTCACAAATTTTTAGGGTTTTTCGGCCCCCAAAACTTCTCCCGAGGTCTTTCGTGTTGGATAACTTGGTTTTTTCATATTGGCACTTGTATATACAAATTTTAAAAAAAAATCTTTGACCCCATTTTTTTATAAGGTAAGCCCATTTTTTTCTACCTATTGACTGGACTAATATGAAAGTTTACTGGGATTTCGATATGTAGAAAATTTTGATATATGGAAGTTCGATATATGAAGATTTGACTGTATTACTTTCTATGACAGTGAAGTTTTTAATACCCTGAATAGTTTTTTTTTTTTTTCAAACTTAGACTCATAAGGCACTTCTATTATTTCAAAAATTTTCTCGCTTTTAAAAAAAATAGTACATATGTTTTAATAATTGTTTGTTGCATATATTTGCTTATTAAAATGTTGTCCTTGTGTAATTTTAGTTGGAGGTTATAATGTATTCTCTGTGAAGTATTTTCAGAACTTGTTGCAATAAGAACTCATTATACAATGAGATGAAGTCGCACACCTAGTAAAACACTGCCATATCTGCTATAACCGCTTTTCAAGAAAAAACAATTCAAATGTAGTGCACTTTAGCTTAAATTCTTATAGTAACACACTGACACATCTCAAAAATATGGTTAAAAATTTTGTTTTCGTTTGTGGCTGTCTTGCATTTTAATAGAACTAATAATATGCACCAAGACATGTACATAACTCAAAATTAACTATTTTTGACTTGTGGCGTGACTGACAAAAATAAACTTTTTTGTGGCACTCTTTCATTTTAATGGCACTCAGCACAAATAAAAATATAAAAATGCACCAGGACATTTATATAACTTAAAATCAACACTTTGACTTGTGGCGGTTTTGTATTAGGCGTGCAAAGTGGGGATCAAAATTTAATCAGGTTGGGAGATTTTAGCTAAATCTTAAAGCGTTCAGTAGATCTTTGCAATTAAAAAGTTCTTTTGCTGGATATAGGTGGTGTAGATCAGGGTTTCTCAACCGTTTTTGACTTCCGGCCGCCTTGTGAGTACCAACATCTTTCGTGGCCCCCTCACATGAATCCTCTAAGGAATGCATGTATGTACGTATTTCTGTATGTATGCAGATATAAAAAAGATTTCAATGGCAAAGATATTTCATGGAAATGATCCTTGAATTGAAATATTCTTTCACTACTCAAAAAAATTCCTCATCTGAATGATTTTATTCCCAGTTTTAAATAATTCAACTATCGACCTCCTTTATAAGGCTCATAGCTCCTCTATTATCATACTTTTTCATGTGGACCCCTTAATTTGTTCCGAAGCCTCCAAGGGCGCGATATGGCTCCCCTTGAGAAACCCTGGTTGCGGGCAGGGGCGTAGCTAAGGGGGGGGTTTTGGGGACAAACCCCCCCCCCCCCCCCCCGAAAAGTTAGTCTCAAAAAAAAAGAGAAAAAGAAGAGAGAAGAGAAAGGAAAAAATTCCAAGCGATTACACACACACACATATATATATATATATATATATATATATATATATAGATATATATAAAAGAAGTAACCCCCCCCCCCCCGAAAGTCGGGTCTAGCTACGCCACTGGTTGCGGGCCACTTTTCCACTTGTCTGTTACTAAACAAAAACTTATTTTATAACTGTACATTATTTTATAACTGTATTGTTTCCCTTTAAATTGAAGAAAATCTTATATAATTAAAAACTGAGCGTATGTATCCAAGTTACTTCTCCTGAACGACAGTGAACTGACCATCGAACCAGGTATCGATGGATTCGTAATCTTCCCCTCTTTATGTTTGGTTATTTAACATAATATTCCAATAATAATTAGAGGAGATATCAATTAAAAGCTATTAATTGTGACACTTAGCTTACATTCGACGAGCACGACTGGTAGCGACCGGTTAGTTAATCACGTGACAGCTAATGATCACGTGCTCCAAACAACCAATCAACTGCTTAGAATGGTAACCGATGTGGTAACCGGTTGATCATAGAACGCTGCGGTTAGTAACCGGAACCGGTTACTTGCCGGTCGACCGGTGAGTTTCGTCGAACGCAAGGTTTGATTTCTACATAAAATTCCTATTTTTGAAGGCTTTCCTCCATTCAAATTATTATTCAGTGCTTCATCTCAACTTTCTGCAACAATGCTTTTATTAAAATTTATAACGGTGAAGAAAATCATTGAGACGAAAGATCTGTTGCCATTTTTTTTCTCTAATATGAACAAGTAAAATTCTAGCTTTTGTTTTAAAGGCTTTTCCGCTAATCGGAGGATTTAAAATGTTTCATTTTTGGGTTTTTTTCTGCAATCTGCTGCAAAATGTTACTATTTTTTGCGGGAGGCGGGGGGGGGGGGGGGGTAGAAGTGAACTGAGTGTTGAACACGCTTCATTTGACGTAACTTTTATTTTCGAGGTGGACCTTGCAAAGCTGGCGACATAAGTAGTATGTTATGTAATTTGATCAGCGGTGGAACCCGTAGGCACTTCCATAATAAAAATTTGGCCCTTTATAAAAAAATAAAGTTGAAGACTGCTGTTGTAGATGTAGAGAAAAATCAGATAATGCCCAGAAACTATACATATGAGATGTGTTCTAAATTTTTTAGCAAGAATTTTAGTTTTATGATAGCTTAACTTTTAAACCAAAAAAACTGGTTGAAAGAATTTTGCTTTTCATAAAGATGCTTTTCAAATTTATATATTTTAAACTGATATATATATTTATACATTTATCCATATAGATACAGACGCCATCTTTAAGCAGTGTTTTAGACATGTTAAATATTATAAATGGAATTCTTTTTGTTCAAATTAGGTAAGTATGTCTCATATTTGTATAAAAAATTTTAAAATGTATGTTTTATGAGCAATGTTTATCTGTAAAGCATTTTATAATCAAGATATATATGTAGGGGAATGTGGGGCAAATTGAAATAGATGACTAAGCTTTTTCAGAATGAACAAATTGATTTTTTTTTTTTGAAAATTACAGTGCATGAAGAAAGAACATTGTACTTTTTATAAAAATTACAGTATTTTATAGTTTTAGCAGTAAAATTGTGGCTTAAGTAAGTTTTCATCTTTTTTATGGGGCAAAGGTAAAAACAAAATATTTTCTATTTGATTGTGGAAAATATTTTTGAACAAATTAATGAGTAAATAAGAAAATAATTGAATAAATGAAAAGATAATGAAACAATGAACTAATGAATAAATATTTTTACATGAGGAAAAATAAATGAGTGAATAAAATAGTGAATTGATAACAAAATAGGTGAATGAATGAATTAATAAGTGAATTATTGAGCAAATGAATGAAAATACATTAGATAATAAATGAATATGTAAAAGATTTAGTAAATGATTGAATGAGTAAACGAAATGAGCTATGTCACTTTGCCCCATCCCACTTTGTCCCTCATGCACTTGACTAATTGTGAAAAATATTAAAAACACAAATAAACTAAGTATTAACTAAATAAGTACTGCACCGACTATTAAAAGGTCCCAATCGGTGTTTAAAATGTTAATAAAGGAACTTTATCATTTGATAATGTCAAAATAATTTTTGACTTACAACTATTGTAATTTGAGTATCCATTTTTGAAAATTGCTTGTATTATATGTTGTGGTTTTCAGAAATAATTTTTTCTTGACTGAAATAAACTACATATGTTACTACATAGTCGGAATATTACTAGGTAAGTGGCGCTAAAAGCGGAGAAAATATTTCACCATTTTACTTTGCCCCACATTTCCGTGCTGTGTTTGCTTCCAAAAGTGGTTCAATTCCCATTGTCAAAGTAAAATTTTTATGTGTATCAATATGAGCTTAATTTCACACAAACAAGTGGCTCTGGAGGAGCCATATAATATGCGTGAAATTCTTCTCCTTAAAGTTTCTGAAGTGCCCTGCTATGCAAACCAAGTGCATTGTATCATTGCTTATATCATGGCCTAGGTATGGCACTACTTTAAGAAAGCCATTGATCTTCATTGGGGACTAATCGACTAGGACCAGCCTAGCTGAGCCCAGGGCATGTTGCTGGTCCTCACATTTGTATTTATTTATAAAATATAACATAGTTTCTTTTAAATTTTTTAACAGCCAACAAGATATTGAAAACTTTAGAGCAGAATTTGAACGTCGCCAACAAAAGGACACAGAATGTAAAAAAGCTGCTAATGACAATGATGAAAGCATCAGTGATACTACAGAAACTCCTAACAGTATTGCTTCAAGGTAACTGCTCCAACACGTCCATATGTAGAAATGAAGCACAAAGCTAGAATGCTTTCCACTCATGGGCAACTTCCATGAACTTTTTTGACTGTAGATGGAATAGAACTGCAGGCCGATTTTTTTCACTGCCGAAGATACAAGCATTTTGAATGAGAATAGCTATTTCTTACGCATCCTTTTGTGATACTCATCAATACAAAATTTTACGGAATGAGAGCTTAAGCTCTCTTTGCAATCAAAATCAAAGATTCTTGGAATGCAATAATGTCATTTTGTTAAAGCAGGCCTTTACATTCATTAGCGCCTTCAATTTCTGAAAATTTGTAGATTTCAAAGTGTTGTTTTCTTTGTTTGAAACGAAGCCTTAAAAATTATGCAAAGTTATAGTGGAAATATGTTTGTAGTTAAATTATATACAATTCATAATTTGCTATTGTATTAGCTTCTGAGAAGCATCTTTATAGCGTGAGTTACCTTTAAAATGTAAGAATAGTTTACGAAGCACTTTCATAATGCTTTAATATGAATGTGTGGATAGAAATTAGGTTATTTGAGTTCTGAGGAATAGTCATAGAAGTTTTAGATATCTATTATGTTGTGTTAAATTTGAAAGTTACTATGTGTTCAACCAAGTGTCCTTTTTTTCCTATGGTATGTAGATTTTGTATGAAACTGAGTTAATCATATTGTGTTCGATTTTAATTTTTTGATTCATCTGTATCATAAGTACATGATTGCTTAATGAATGAGGAATTATTTGTTTGAAAATACTTTTACTATTTGTTGTTAATCAAATTCTTTTCTTTTGAAATGTGAAAAATCATGAAAGTTATCTGAAATATATTTGTAGTACTTTTTATGTTATTGTTTTTGTACTTCGTTCTTTAAGTGTTACAAAAGTGTTTGCTGAAATAAAACATCTGTTAAGAATCTGTTTGCTTCTCAAAAACAAAAATAATCAAGGCCGGATTTGGAAGTCTGGAGACCCCGGGGCAACGAAGGAGTGGAAGCCCCTAATCAGGGTTCATAAAGATCATATTTTCGAAAATATTCGATACTTTGATTTATTATAGGAGTTTCACCAACTTAAAGGGCTAAATCCTTTCTTTGGTAAAAAAAAAATACGCTCCCATGCAATCAATACAAAATTATAACAGATTTTTAATGATTAATTCAAAATTCTTTGTTATTAATTAAAAAAAACGGGAAGCGGAAGAAAATCGATGTGTTCAATAGGCATTTTCGTTAAAAAATTTCCATTCAAGTCATTTCGTCAAATTTTTAAATTTTTGAGCTCAAGAAGTGAGAAGTTGTAAGGATGACCTGCAAAGTAAACCATTTTTCGGATTTTTTTTTAACTCATAGGTACAAATTAAATGAAGAAAAAAATATATATATATTACCACTAAAATGCTCGATCAAATAAAAAATTGATAGTTAACGGATACTTGCAAGCAGGGCTTTCTGATATATTGATAATAATATTTTTGTGCAATCATGTGGCCCCGGGGCAGTAGCCCCGCCTGTCCTCCCTTAAATCCCGCCCTGAAAATAATCATGAAATATTTGTGCATTTCATTATGAGTAATGCATTGTTACATCACTTCATTGAGCATCATTTTCAACGTCTACATTTTGTTTTCCCGTTTTTTTTTTAAATATCTGTCACTGAAACTTTTGCAGAAGCAATCATCATTAAAGGTATCAATTTTGTCATGAATTACAAATCTGCACATAAATCTTGCTTAGTGTCAAGTGTTATTCAGACATTTTTTGTGAAGTATACCACTATTATACAGTGCAATTATTTCTAAGTTTTGATTTTTTTCAATTATAATTGAGATGTTAATTTTATAAGATTTATGAAATTCTAAATGAAATTTTGTATTACTTTGATTTTATACTGTGAATTTGTTATTAAGTTAGAGTATGATTTTAATTTACAGAAAAAAAAACATCTGAAAACTAGGGCAAAAAATTATCAAAATGTTAACCCAATCAATCAATAAAAATTTAAGTTTTTACTAAGCTTTTATGAATGATTTTACTGTGAATACTATTCTAAGACATATTCTTTTTCTTAATTGAAGTTGGTTGACCTAATTATTGGAATAATTGAAGTTTTTTTTATTGTGCAATGAACTGAAATACTGGAGTCAAAATTTGTGTGCTAAAATGTGTTTTCAATTTGTTATCATTAGCATGTTTCTCCCCAAGTTTTTGTTTTTAATCTTAGAAGATTTACTAGAATTTTTTCACAATTCAAAATTGAATGTATTGCACAACTAGGTGAATTAGTGGAATTAAAATTTTGAAAGACTAAACTAAATTACATTGTTTCATTTTCAAGACATCATTAAACAAATGCGGATTAATTTATTCTGCTTCTGTGTAATGTAAAGCAGTTTGTATGTTTTATCCTAGATACCTGAAGGGACCGAATGTTTTACTATTGTTATATAAAAATAAAACATAATTTCACTTTTCTACATTGTGTGATTATTTTGAGCCTGAAAGTGTCTTAAAACCTTACCAATATACTATATTTTACGCAGATTGGATTATACACAATAAGATCTGACATCTTAATTTTGTTTTATGCGGATAAGTTTTGATTTTATGCAGAAGCAGCATTGCAAACAGAAAAATTTCCCCTTCTTTAGAATCCTATCTTCTGAGATTACTGAAACCGTGCAATGAAGCATGCATTATTTTGGCATGCTTTTTTTAAAATAAGAGTTGGGGTCACTGTTTTTTGTAATTGTTTATAGAACTCTAGATGAGTTTTTAGAAGTGATGGCAGAGGACACATTAGAAGTTTTGAGAGATTACTTGACAATAGCAAATGATCTTTTCTGATTTGGTAGTCAAGGAAGATTCTATTATGGTAGTGACGTGAGAAATCTTGGATGTGTTAATGTCCTACTAAGACTGAAAAATGGTTAACTTATTTTTCTAAACAGTAAGCTTACTCAGTTTTCTTTATACATATCAGGCACATACAGCGAACCCGCATTTAATCGGTAAGACCTCTATTTACTTAATCGTAAGTCCTATAGATACACATTTTCAATTGAAAAAATGATCCAAATAAGATGCAGAGTTAAAGTATTAAAACTTTCAAGCGGAAAAAAATACAAAATTCAACTTTCTACATGGTTCCTGATCCCTATCGTTGCATTTAGAAAAATCAAACATAAAAAAAATTCGAAACGTTTACGACCAAAATTCAAGGAGATATTAAAAGTTCAAAATTCTAAGGGACTATACCGAAAAGCAGTTGAGAATATAGCACCTACCAGAAGAGTGCAAATAATGGTAATTTTGAAAGAAAAATGAAAAAAAAAAAAAAAAAAAAAAGCCGCTGTATGGCCCCTGAAAACTGAGTGAAGTGCTTTAAGTTGCGAAACACAGCGTTTCATATTTCAGTGAATGATGGTCATACTAATGTCAAGTTCTTTTTCCCCCCCGTGTTTGTGATTTTCCTAAATTTAACTTCAGACATCCGGAAGCTAAGTAAAAAGTTACGATTTTTTAAAAAAAACTAAATGATGACGATTTTTACAATTGGAAATTATGTACATTTAGCGATCAAATATTACCTAAAACTATTTTGAGGATCTGTATTTCAAAAAAAGTCCCTCAGACGCCCTATTTGGCCTCTCCTTTTCCAATAATTACCCCCTCCAAAACCAGAAGCTGGATGCGATCCGCCCTTTACGCAACATTTTCGTAGAACGTAATCCCAGCGCTAGACAAGGGACCCAACAGAAAATAGCAAAAAATGTTATTTTAGTCGCAGGAGAGGACTATAATTTCAAGTAACTTCCGAGGTTTGTACTGGGGTGGGGAGGGATCACTACCTTGTTACGCCAACGCATGTCCCTCCTCCCTAACTGGAATTCTGGCTACGCTCATGGATATACTCGATGTATTTTGTATGGAAAAACAACAAAATCCATAATTGTATCTAATTTCCAAAATCTGGGGAGGGGTGGGGGCGATTGACTCCCTTGATCGAGGAAATGATGAGCCTCCCCACGGGATTTGTTAAGCGATACGTTCTTTCCTCCAAGGAAGGAGCGTTCGACTTGAAAGCTTTGAAATTATCATTTGGCAACACTTTATGGAATCTAATCTTGTTTGATAATAAAGTCACATGCGCGGAGGCGTGGCTCCCGTTATAGTAATAAAACAGAGAAGTGGGCTTGAAGGATTTCGTTGACTTTAAATAATTAACACGTTAATTTAATACAATTTTAATTAACTAAAAATCATGTCCTTGAAAGTATTTTACGATTTAATGTCACAGCCTTGCAGGGCTCTTGTTATTTTCTTAAAAATGAATCAAATACCCTTTGAATCTAAACTGGTTGCTTTAAGAAAAGGTTTTTTCTTTTTCTTAATCCTATGACCTTTTGAACAAATTTTTAACTTCTGTAAATTATTCTTTTGCAGTGAACTATAAGGGGCCATTCATTAATTACGTAAGGGTCCCGAGGGGGTGGGCGGTTAGAAAAATCACTACATACCCTTACTTGTGGGTCGGTACCCATTCTTACGTAATATTTTCCAATCTGTTTTTTATATTAGAAATCGCGCAGTCAAATGCTTTGGCAGGGATCATATTTCATTTGCTTCTGGAAGGTAAAAAACGTATTAGGATGAGTTGTTTTTTACTTGCTTTACAAGGAATGAATAGTGTAAAATATATAATAAAATAATCGCACTGTATGGCATGTCTATTTTTAACTAGTATCGCATCATATACAAAAAATATTTGTCGAGTAAACGATCAGTCTAGATTACATTTAGTAAATATTTCTTTGCTCAAAAATGTTTAAAAAAAAAAATTATAATAATGAATTTAATTACAATTTCAGTGATGTAGGAAACATTATTTTATAATTTTGAAAAACGAAATGGAATCTTACATAATATGGGGAGGGGGGGGGGTGAAAATCTTACATACCCTTACATGGGGGAAGGGGGTCGAAAATTGCCAAAATCATCCTTACGTAATTAATGAATGGCTCTAAGTGCTTAGCATTTATCCATTTTGTTTCCATGGCTAAATAAATAAGTTTTGACGCTGTAAATTTTCCATTAAATCAATGCAACTTTTCTTATTAGGTATATAAGGCTGACCAACTATGTTTTTCTAAAATTAGAGAAAAAATCCAAGTAGTTTGTTGTCTTCATATCTATTCATTTATTTTTCTTTCATTTCTCTTTTATTTCCATGTCAAAAAAGCCCAAAAGCATATTTCAGACAAATCTTTATTTTACTACCTAATTTGCGTAATTACTTAATATTTATAGAGATAAATCATGTATCATTTAAGCAAGCGGATATCCACGATAGACGATGCAATTAGGGCAAGGAAAACAATTGTATAAAATTTTGAAAACAGAAAAGATTTGTTTTACTCACCTTTCAAAGTACTTTTAAAATCCTAATATAATAAAAGAATGATGTATGAATGGTAGAAGAATAAATAAATATTAATTTTTAATAGTAAAATGTCTTTATTATTGAGGTGTGTTAAAAGAATAGTTTCATTATTTGGATTTGTATTGTAAAAATATAAAGAATACATTAAGTTTGGAAAAAAAACATCGGAACTTGTCTTTTTACTTGAGGGTTTTAATTGAAATAATTTTTTTAAAAGGAAATTATATTCTTAAATGCATTAAACTATGAGAAATAATGTTTACAATGAAAAACATAATGATTTTTTAAAGCTCATTTTTATAAGTCCTTTCATTGATATATAATACGTAAATTATTACCTGATCAAAAACTTTTTTTTTTATCTTTAAACAAAATGTGTGTTGGTCATTTGATTTTTAAAATTCTGTAATGTACATCAGACGTGTGATTTATTTGTAGATACTGCAAACTACTTTCTATGCTTAGAATTCTTGATTTTAATTTTGTTTTTATTAAAAAATTTATCGTAGAAAGCTATAAGTATGTGGAAATTGATTTGCAAGATTTTATTCTTGATTATTTATAATTATGTCTTAACTCTCACAGTAAATTATTTCTTTGATTTTTTAATTGTGCCAAGGTCTATTTATGAAATTTGTTGTGCTTTTTTAGAAGTTAAAGATTGTCAAACAACATTTCTCCTATAGAAATCGCTACTTATGAGTAAATGCAATTACGAGATTTTACTTTTAATTATTTATTTAATCATCAAGTAATTAAGTACTAATGTGAATGTTAAACATTCATTAACAATTAAATTATTAAACATTCATGAATTTTCAATAATAAAATTGGTCTTCTTGCAAATAGTGTTTAAACCAAAAACACCTGAGATAAATAAATACCTTTGTGCTGAACAATGAAGTAAGACAAAACAACATTAGATGAAGCACAAATTTGCAAATTACAGCAGACACGTGTTTCGGCGTTACAGGGAACGCCTTTTTCAATGAAAAAAATAATGAGCTTATGGATGAAAAGACATCCGACAAAAGCTGGATGTCTTTTGATCCTAAGCTCATTATTTTTTGCATTGAAAAAGGCATATTCCGTGTAACGCCGAAACACGTGTCTGCTGTAATTTGCAAATTTGTGCTTCATCTAACGTTGTTTTGTCTTACAAAAACACCTGGTTTAAACCAAAAAAAGGTTTTTTTCCAACCCTGTGTCATGACTTCCCTTAATGCAGTGCTTCTCAACCCTTTTAACTTTATGGACACACTTGATAGTTGGCTCGATTCTTGCGGCACAATGAAGCAAATTTCTTTTGTCAATATGGACAATTTTTCGTCATTCACTAATCAAAGCAAGGAAGGGAAAAAAGCGTTTTTATGTAGATTTAACATTTAATCTTTTAAATGTTTCAGTTTCTTGAGAAATTGCATTAAAGTATATCATGAGTTTTAGTGATTATTGTGACCAGCAAGTCCCAAACTTTCACTTAACACGACTCAGACACCTGTGCCTTTCTTGAGGAAAAGTGGCTCATTTTATTCAGCTCTATGTTAAGAAGAGCTACAGGAAGTTTTTAATCAAGGATCCAGAAATGATAATTTGTTGTTCTTGTCAATGCTAAAAATAATGGTAACAGTAACAGCTCATGAATAACGTGATCAGAAATTCTTAGGTATACTCTTTTTACTAACAGCCAATATACTATCTGACCACGAATTGTATAGAAAGGCAAACATCCGGTCTAGATGCGGAAATGGATGCATCTATTAGTTTTAAGGATGTCTGCTTTTGCAAATGTATGTTAGCCCCTAAATTGAGCAGTCTCCTTCAAACCAGTGGAACATGCGCATCAAATTTTTACTCCCCCCCCCCCCTCCGATAGAATCGTCTTAATGGACATTTGCCAATTCCATACAATCCGTGGTTAGACAATACATCCAAAGGTGCTAAACCCCAATTTTAAGGAGCGGTCACTCCTGAGATCAGTAAATTTTTCTTATGAAGAAAGTTCCTTGCTGATGCGTCAACGGATCACAGACCCAGTTATATTGTTCTGTGCCGGTCAACTTGAAGTAGTGCTTAAACTTTGTTCTGAATCATGGTTCTACCATCATTTTAAGCATTTCTTTCATGGTATATATATAAGCTGGGGCAAACCTAACCTCGCAGCATCGTAATGCTGTAATTTGAATCTGTGTAGCCTTCATAATGCTGCCAGGCTAGGTTTACTCCAGCTATAGTTGGTCCTTTTAAACATGTCCAGTGGGCCACACTCGAATTCCTCTCTCCACTGCTGAATTTTTGGTTTGAATCCGTTTTATTGTGCATACATGTGAACACGATACTCACCCCATCCATGAATTCTTCGATTCATATTGTTAAGATTCTAAAAAATATCAGCCGTGTACGCTTGTTTTCCCAGAAAATATTAGTCTTGTAATAAACTGATATGGATCTGTCCACAGTGACTGACGTTACAATTTGACTCTATTTTTAACTTACAAATTCGGCACTGTCTTGAAATTAAATTTTGTTTCTCCTGAAATTGATCTAAAATACTATGATATAGTACATCACTGCCCCCACACTTGTTTTCAGACTTGAGGAAATTTTTTTATGTGAAATTAAGGGGAATAAAAAAACGTGACTGATGTTACGCAGAAGAGACATTGAGAAAATTGACTTATATACAATTTGAAATCCTTTTCAAACTAATAACGTAAAATCTAAACAGATTTTTCCCCCTCAAAGTAGAGATTTTAGACTTGATGAAAACACTTTGTTTTATTCGAAAAACTTAAAAACGGAAAGTATAAAAATTATTTAACCACCATGACTTATGGTACAAAGATTTTGTGACTGATATTACATTTACAATAAATTACTGCAATTATAAATTATTTCTCCTTCGAAATGAAATTAGCACATGTTTTGTTTAAAATTGTATTTAAATTACAAGAAAAGTACATTTATAAAGTTTTAAAAGTTATATTTTTGATGTATTTCATAAAATAAAAAGTCCTTTTGCATTTATTACATGTAGTGCGCTAATTATTTTATTCCTTTCTCATGTGAATAATAAATTTCATTTCACATTGACAGGCTATTTCCAATGTTTTTATGCTGGAATCTTGACAGTTACTAAATACTCTTAGTTTTTAATTTCAATGCATCTAACTTCTCGTGATATAATTCTTAGTCATATTCTTCAAGAACCCGTTCTCCAGTTGCAGTCAACAATTTTGGAACATGTTCTCTCTGCTGGAAGCGATTCCCTCCTTAACTGCAAAAGAAAGTGTTGTTGCTAAACACCTGCTGCAGCTTATGAATTAAAAAAAGTATTACTCAAATATAACTCTTTATAACATGACTGCAAGTTGGATGGCGATAGTTCTGAAATTGGCATGAAGCTGTGACATTCAGAAATATTTCTGTATCGATGATATAGAACTTTTTTTTCAAATGTATTACATTCAGAGTTAGTTGTATCTGTTTGTCAAATTCCATGTTGGAAAGTTTTTTATGGCTGCAGTTTTCCTTTGTGAAGAAGCAAAGAGTGATACTCAACTCCATGTTTTCTGAAAGTGAAATGAAAATATGAGAATTAAGTGGTCTTAATTGTATGAAGTTAACGGTTTTCACTGTCTGAACCATGGCTAACTTCGGCTCAAATGTCATACTGTTTGCCAGGAGAGTTTTGCGTTGGGGGAAACTTGGATTTTTATTTTTCACATTCAACATGAACCCTTCGATATTTCCCATCTTTGCAACTGCTCCATCACTGCATGTGCAATTGTAACACTGGATCCTGTTGCTTTTTATTAATTTAGCTGTAACGCAGAATATTTCATCACCCGTTGCATGATGAGAAAGTTCTTTGCAAAAAATAAAATGATCTTGAATGCCATTCTCATCAGTAAGAAAAGTGAGCCTTTTATATCTGTTAACTAATCAAAATGAAATTAAAAAAAAAAAACAGCGACTTGTAGTTTATCAACCATTCATGTCCCCCATCAAGTCATTAATTAGTCGCCTGATAATATCTTCTGGAATTAGCACTTTGACCACTTCATTATTGCATCGGAACCTATTGTTCCCCTTACGTTTTCTTTACATATTGGTAAAATAGATGTTCATACCGTTGGTATTAATTTCATGAAACTAGCAACACTTGATGCAACTAGGAACATTATGTGTGATTTTTTTGCACAGGTAAAATAGGTGTTTTCCCTTATTCTACAACTCCAAAAATTCCACGGAACACTAAGGACCTTGTCTTGGCACACCAGTGTGCCGAGGCACATCAGTTGAAAAGCACTGCCTTAATGGACACAAATAGTTCAAGGTAGCGTTTTTGGGACATACTGTTTTGCAAAATTCATCCAAGACCTTCATCTTGTGCCCAGAAATAACATTTAACCCCTTCTGAAACCAAAAGCTGGATCCGTCCTTGTGGTTCTAGCAGCCAGCATGTATAATAGTACTAAGCATAGAAATTTTGTATTTATAGGAGAGCATCTGACGTCAGAATTTTCTAAGTTGAATGTGTTTCAGAAAGTTCCTGTAATTTATCACAATGGATTTATATTAACAGAAAGGTCAGTGAATATGATGCTTTATTAACTTTGGATGCTATTATTATATTTACTTGTGTATTAAATTGTAGTTATTATTAGTTAAATTGTAATTACCTATTTACTGTTTAATTGTAGTCATCAAGGGCAGACTAGCCCATCAGCACGATGCACCCTCCCATCTGCGCCTTTGTGGTTTTTATTTTTTTGCGCCCTCAAACCTGTGCTACTTCGTTGATTTCTTTCTTTGTTTAATTTTTTTGCACCCCTGAACAAGAGTGCTTTCAAGGGGAGGAGGGGGTGCCTTTAGAGTTCTTTTTTGCTCTCTTTGGTAGTCGAGGTCGGCACCCTCTTGGGGGACCCAGTTCGCCCCTGGTAGTTATTAACATCAACAATAAAAATTAAACAAACTGATTAAACTAAAACTTCCTTACTATTAAAATCCAAAAGTAAACATTTTTTTTGTAAATACTTATTGCAATAAACTATATTTACATACAATACATAAGATTATTTGTTTCATTTCTTAAATTGTTGATTAATTATCAATAATTTTATATTTGAGTCAGTGAGAAGCAAAGGGATGTAAGAAGAAAAATTAAAAATTGGTGATAATCAGTACAAATAATAGGGGAACCTCTCCTCTGTCTTTGGGCAAGAGATAGTACTAATAGCCCTGGTAGGTGCTTCTATGCAGCTTGATTTAGAAGAAAAAAATCAATGAAAGCCTACCTAGGACGTTATCTTTTAACGCGTTTTACTCAAAACTTGAAAATGCCCACTGCTTACATCCCTTTGCTTCTTACTGCCTCATTTGAAAATGAAGATAAAATTTAAAAAATTGTTCCGTGTTTGTAAAAGTAATTAATGAAATGATCTCCATATTTTTCTTAAAATAGCATTGCCATGATAAGGTATCTTGTCAGAGAGTTTAAGGTGGAAGATCATTGGTATCCAAAAGACAGCAAAAAACAAGCAAAAGTAGATGAATATTTGGAATGGCAACATCTCAATACTAGATTGTTTGGTAGCATGATTTTTCGTGAGAGGGTATGTATAAAACTGTTTAGTAATAGTCTAAGTAACAGTGCTACTTTAATTCAAGAAATAAGTTATTGTTAAAATTTATCAAATAGTGTTATGTACAATTTTGGGTAATGGGGTGAACAACCTTTGATGTTGGAAAACATTTTCCAAATGTAATGGCACACCATCCTCAATGCCACAGAGAACTCGATCTCCCCCCCCCCCCCAAGAAGATGAGTGTCCCAGAAAATAGATCAAAGTCTAAAATTACGCTCATAAATAGGTCAATGGTACAATTTGTGCTATTCATAACCTTGTGGCCATGGTAATGGTAATTTGTGTCACCTTTGATGTTAGCAAGGTCATGGTTCCAAACACAAATTTCAGCAATTTGATTGATCACTTTACTGATCAAAATTTAGTATAGTGAAACCTGTGTATAACAATACTGTCTATAACAATATTTTCCTTGGTTCCAGTGAAATGTCAGCGTGAATAATCAAACTGTATAGATAGATAGTCTATAACAATATTTTTTAGGTCCCAACAGTATCGTTGTAAACAGGTTTTACTGTATGTATCGACATTGTTTCTTTCGCTGTAAGCCTGGGCAAGGCTAATATCAAGGGCGCCCATATAAGGGGGCAAGGGGGCTGAAGCCCTCCTTAAAAATTAGAACTTCCTTTCTTTTAGTACTTTTTTCTTTGCAAAAATGTAAAAACATTTCTTCTCCAGCCGTTAATGAATAATTTATTAAAAATGTCAAACTTTAATAACTCTAATTTGTACTGAAATCAGTGTCCATGGGGAAAATATCCTGCTAAACCATAGGGAAAACATCTGAGCCCCCCCTTAAAATTTTGCATATGGGTGCCCGTGGATAACATATAGTACATGGGACCAGTGGCGCCGACTCCATGGGGCCTGAGGGGGCCCGAGCCCCCTCAAAAATTTTTTTGAGGGGACAGGCCCCCCCCCCCCAATAATTTAAGAAGATTATTAGTTATTTAATGCTTTCTAAACTCACAAATTTGTCTCAGTATTTTTTATTTTCCTTGTTTGAAGATAGTTACCTTGTAAAATACATTCAGTAGTGGGTTACAACAAATAATTTTTACAGTAAAAAGCAGGTCAACTGAAAACGAGTGGTGTGAATAATGATAGTGTTACGTTGCTGCGAGAGCTTAGAATTTATCCCAGTGTGCGAACCTGCGGATAGTCTGTCCGGTCAACAATGGGGCAGAAGCGATTAAACAACTTGGCCGTTCTTCATAAACACCGAGCTATTTTGGATGAATTGGATATTCGATCAGTCGTCAACGACTTCAAATTCAGTAATCTATTCAGGCGGTCGACATTTGCACCTTTCTAAAAACAGCCCTAATATTGGTATTCAAAGCAATTTTAAAAATCTCTAAAATAGAGAATTAACTACATACAGAATGTTAGATTTAAAACTTCGAAATATTACTACTATTTTATTACCGTATTACTATAGTACTGCATTAGTTATTTTCAAATACTTAAATATTTTTAAGGTATAAGACCCTATAAAAACCCGTTATTTACATACTATATTAACTTTATTAAACAAATTAACTGTGGGATAATATTTTTATTTAATGAACTCTGAGCCTTATTCATAGCAAGTTTAAATTAGCTATTTCACTTATTAATCAAAGTACGACAGCAATATCTTATGCTTTACTTTTTTAATGATAGTTTAAGATTTATTTAATATAATTTCAATCTTTTTATATATATATATTCCCTATTCTGCAATAGTCTACAAACAAAATTATTATACTATAAATTAAATTAACTTTTTACGAAAATACCGTACATGTGGGTTTTTTTTTTTTTTTTTCGTTTTTCAAAGCCAAAACAAGTGTCGAGTTAGCGAGAGTACAGTTTTCGGGGTTCTAATGTTGATAATATATTACTCTAAAATGCTTAAAAAACTGTAAAACTTACTTTTTCCATCTCCAATTTAGAATATTTCCCGGGGTTAAACCAGCGATGTGTCCCCCACTCTCCCAATACTTTTTGTATTTAGGCGCACTGGGAGTGCCCTTCCATGCAAGTCAAGTGCCCTTGCTTGTTCAGTGACTAGCCACGGAATTGCACGACTTCCCCCAAAATAGAACTGTAAAAATGTCCCACTCTGAAGACAAGTGACATGATCTAATTGAACCAGAAAATTTGTATACAAATTCTTAGATTGACTTTGAAAACGCCATGCCACATATTGTTTGTTTGTATAAATCATATACACCAGAAAATATGTAAATTGGCGTTTTCAAGGTTAAAAAAATCTTAACTTTTTTTTGGAAAAGTGGAGGGGGGGGGGGCGCTATGGGATTACATAACCCATGGATCACCGGTGACGTCTAGCCCCCTCAATAATTTTTGCAAGTCGGCACCCCTGCATGGGACACATGTAGCCTGCCAATTGTCATGTTGTGGCTCGCGGGGCTCGCTCAATAAATTTTTCAAAAACATTTTTAAAAATAGTCAATTAAAAAGTAATGCAGGGTTTTACTTTGTAAGAAGAAGAATTTTAAGAAGAATTTTTTCCACTTCTGTTACCGTGTGATAGCAAAATAGACATCACACAAGAGACAGTTGCCAAGTATGCTACTGTGTATGAATTGATGCTTAAATTCGAAAACTCATTTTAGGATTTTCATAACCTTCATGTGCTTTTTTTGTGCATTTGTAATCAGAGCCGTGAGAACCGAGGTGGGTTCTTTGTCAGTTTGGTCACTGGACCCCTTCCCCCACAAACTTAATACTATTCCGATTCCAGGACAGGGCCCTAGTTTACAAATAGACTGACATGGCCTCTCTCGTCGGCCCTGTCTGGAGTACAATTCTCTGTAGACCAGGAGTTTGATGGAGCATTCTGTTGTGATACACAGTTAAAGGAGAAATTCTGTCAAGGTTCTTTGGAAGGGTTCTATGAAACATATTTAGACAAGGATAAATACCATCACTAGGACAACCAGAATTTCCCTTGTGGGGGAGGGGCGGAGTCATCTGCCATATTAGGATTGGCAATATGTATTAAAACCAAAAGTTCTTGTTAGATTAGCTACCCCACCTCACTGCACCATTGCACTCAGTTTCACAAGCATGGTCTGTCAATGACTTTACTATGTAGAAGGACTAATGCATCAGAACAGCTTTTTTAGTTGCATGAAGTACATCAAATCACAATTGAGGTGGTGAGAAGCAGGGGATGTAAGTGCCAAAACTAAAAATTTTGAGATAACCAGTACAAATGGCAGGTGACCTCTCTGTCTTGGGGTGAGAAATAACACTAGTACCCTTGTAGATACTGCTATACCGCATCATTTAGAAAAACATTTCAATGAAAGCCTACCTAGGAATGAAAATTTAAAAGTGTTTTACTCAAAACTTGAAAATGCCACTTACATCTCTTTGCCTCAATTGAGAAAACAAACTACTGATGCTCATTTGGAAAATTGTTTACATGAAACAACAACCTCAGTCGAGATCAATAGTATTTGCACTTAGTTCAACAAAACTGAATCAAACGTCACACTAATATAAAATACTTTAAATTATTTAAGAAATATGTGGTATAATTTATATTTTCCTACCCACTGGGTAGGTAAATATTTTTTTGTGATGTGGACCAGTGATGTAAATCGGGTAAATAACCAAATCCACATCACTAGTTTGTACCACTCTTGTACAAAGCAGCATTCATTTCTGATTATTACAAAAGTTGTACAATGATTCTTCAAGGCTGAATTCATTTCTAATCATTACACATGTCGCACCATACTCGTGCAAAGCAGCATCTATTTCTGATTATTAATGTTTTGGTTTAAGCACTAAGAAAAACATACTTTTAGATATCAACTAGATATCTTCAAATTCTATAAAAAAATAATAATCAAAAGTAGTTTCCCACTGCTAGGTTTGATCATGAAAAATGTAGGTAAAGTTTGTTCACTACTGCCTTTACTATCATAAGTTTTGATTTACATGTATCAATGGCAATTTCTTCAATGTAACAGCACTAAATGCCTGAAAAGGTCTCTCAATTCCTCAGCTCCTGGCCTTTGTTTGCATTCCTATTGGATCCTTATTGATTTATGATTTTCACATTGGGGTGTTTGGCTAATCCGCTATTTTTATTTTTTAAGCTGTGTGCTTATCTGTTCTTGGCTTTTGTCAGATGTCTTTTCATTCATAAGCTCTTTACTTTTTGCATTGAAAAAGGCGTTCCCTGAAATGTCGAAGCACATGTATGCAGTAATCTGCAAATTTGTGCTTTTTTGACGTTGTTTATGTTTACTTTACTGTTCAGCACAAAGGTATTTATTTATCTTAAGCTACTAGTTCTTTCAGGTTTTGAAAGCCTGAGATACAATCTGTGAATGGGCTGCTAATGAGTTATCAATAATGCTTATGCTGTAGTTGGGGGGGGGGGGGTCCTCTCGATATATTTGTTTTTTTTATTGTATAAATAATGCAAATGTAATAAGAAAAAAAGGTTTCAAACTACATTTTCTTTTGGTGAGTCACGCAAAATACTTTTTTATTCCAACTACAGAACTGGTATAAATTGCTAAATGTTTAAATTTTGACTTGATCTTTGTGCATACACTTGGTACATCACTTTAGCACATTTTATGATAAAACATAATTCAAACTGAAAGCTCCAAATAGTTTTTACCTTTTGGTTTACTTTTCTTTTCTTCAAATCTAGTATCTTAATTCAAATATAAATGAATATATTTAAATTATAATATATTCAATCCTATATACGTGATTAATTTTATATTTTCAGGTAATAACTCCTTCACTTGAAAACAAGCCAGTCAACAATGCCAAGATTGAATTCTACAAGGATAATTTTGTAAAAGTTTTAAAAAATATAGAAAAAGGTTTCTTGAAAGATAAAAATTACCTCTGTGGAGATGAAATTTCAGTTGCAGATATATTTTGCAGTTGTGAAATAGAGCAGCCTCTTATTATTGGTTTTGATCCCATTTCTGAGGTTCCAAGAGTAAAATCCTGGCTGGAAAGAATTCGTCGAGAACTGGAGCCTCATTACAGCGAAGTTCATGATGTTACAAAATTAATAAAAAATGCAATTGAGAAAGGAAAGCTGTAACGTCCTTTTGTTACCTATTCTGTATTTTATAACTTTAAAAACATAAAAGTTTTCGTGTTTATTGCTGAAGTGTGTTTTGATTTATTTGTTATTTAAAAAAATATCCTCTTCTTAGTACAAAGTTCGTACTTTTACTTAGAAAATTTAGGTAAAAGCTAGACTGTTAGAAAATTACTCTATAATTTGATAGTTATAATTTTTCTTTTACAGTTAACACAAAATTATTTTTGTGCGCATTATCCATTCTTTAACAATTTGTAGAAATATTGACACCCAAGCAGAATCTAATTTTAGTTCATCACACAGTGAAAAGTTGCTAAAGGCAGGTTGGGTTAAAAAAAAAAACTTTTTCTTTTTTTTGGTACTATTTGTAGGAAGTTTTTTAAAGGAAAGTCATAACAATTTTATGAATTAATTCTGTACCTCAGAGCCAGACTGACGTTAAGTCCAAAAATTACTATTTTATGTTTTACTAGTGAATTATATGAAGAAGCATATTCCGCATAATTCTTCAAAAAAAAAAAAAAAATCCTTTAAATTTTTACCAGGGTTAAGAGTGCTTCCCATCCTTTTTCAAAAAAAAAAAAAAAATCATTTTAGTTAAAAGGTAATTAAAAAAGACCCAATATATTCTTTATTTTTAACAGTACAAACTTAAATGAAAATATTCTTGTAACACATTTCAATAACGAAAACTCATAAAAATTAATGTTTATTGATTCTTCTACCATGAATACAGGGGACTTTTTTTTTCTGTATTGGAATCAAAAAAGTTCTTCGAAAGATGAAAATTTTTGCATTAAATTCTATAACAAGATCACAGAGTTATGTGGATATTTTCTGTTTTCAAAATTTTATACATCTCTCTCTCTCTTTCTTGCTCTGACTGCATCCTCTATTGGGGATGCAAAAATTGTGCAGGTATTAGATCCATTTTATGCCTACTTTAAGAGCTCTTCGGCTTCTTTTTTTTTTCTTGTCATTTAAATATTCTAGCGTTAAGATTTATAGCATTGCATTGTTTTAATGTTTCCTAATCTATGACAATAAAACTTAAGTAATCAAACAAATTAGGTAGTAAATGAAGTTTTGGTTGAAATATGCTTTTTGGACTATTTTGAAATGCATAGAACTGATAATAATAATTATACTAGCTGCGTGCCCGGCGTTGCACGGGCTACGTAAAAAACCAAAGAGATGTCCAATTGATGTTTTTCCATTACTCTGACATCAGTTTCTAAAACGCTAAGGAGTAAATAAATACGCGTAATGCAAGGTTTGCAAAACACCAGTAGAGCATATTTTTGGCAAAAATATCTTTAAAGTTAATCATAGTTATCGATAATGCAAGTTATGCGTATTTTCAATTAGCACAAAAGATAAAAATACATGCATTATCAATTACAATCTGTGCTCACTTTAAACTGAATTAAATCTGATAGACTATATCTGAAACATTTGTATGTACAATTACGATCAGCTTTTTACATAAAATGACACATACTTTTTGGTTGCTTACGTGAAACTAAAGCACCAAGACTTAATAAATACCAATTAGCATTAATTTAATACCAAGTCATCAGATTCAAATTAAGCTTTAGTTAAAATCCTTAAAAACAATATTTTTGTTCAACTCTGTTTCACTTAAAGAAATTCAAACAATCTTAATTTAACATGTTCTTTTAACGATACAAACTGTATTTCAAAAATAGAAACAGGAAGGAAAAAGAGAGTTATTACAATTCGAAAACTCACCCATGTGACGGGAAAAAGTCCAACAAAATAAACAAAATTAGTCGCACATCCTAAATGTACCAAAATATGAGGCCGGTGAATAATAAACTTACACTACAATCAAAAAACATTGCTAAAGAAACAACCATAGACTAATAATAAGAGTAGACCGAGCTTTTTCATTCTTGCTGATGAAGAAAATTGGTTCATAGATGTATCACGTGACTAGTGGAAGGGCTTGGCGAAGACTTTGGCAGCATGGTTGCTAGATGGCAGCATTATCTATAGTTTGACACACGACATGTATTTTAAGACAATGTGTTTTCATTAAAAAAAAAATTCCGAGTGCAGAGATTGAACTATTTTTTTTAGTTATGCATTATTTTGACACTAGTAATAGTTTTTGGTCACAGTTTTCAGTAACTTTTATTTCATTCGGAACTACTACGTCAGCGTTGGCGTAAACGTTTTGCGTTAACGCAAAAATGTACTAATCGGTATCTTAAATTGAAATTGTGGGTAAAAATCTTACCGTTTGCCGATTCTTTTTGGGCGCTTGAATATTTAATTGCTTAGAGAGTTATTGAAATTGACTAAAGAAAATGCACAATACTATCTAAACGAAAAACTCACTATATTAACAAAATATTTACAACTTTGAATAACAAATTTACAAATCGGACTCCATAAAAGATCATTCTTCCGTGTTCCATCAATTTTATATATTTTATTTTGATCGTCTGCTACGATCAACGCCCGCTGTTGCTAGGATATCCACCAGTCACATGGTTTGGTTTATGAGCAGCAAAAGGGTTACCATAGCTCGGTCTATTCTTATTATTAGTCTATGGAAACAACTTTCATATGCTGAAAAGAGTTAAGAACGTTGAATGTAAAAAATAAAAAAAGGACAGACGATAAAATAAAGGCTATGTCAGAATAGGGCAACCAATTTTTAACTAATTTAAAATGAAATTCTAGATGGAAACGTTGTTTTAAGATTTGGACAGCAGCCAAAAAATCTCTTTTAAAACAATTATTAGAATTTTACTTGCTTGCGCATATGCAAAATGGCAACGGAAAGAAATAAAAATTCCTTAATAACGTTATGTTAATTAACGTTTTAATTAATATCTCTGCTAATTAAAGTCGCACAATTACGAGATTGGTCCTATTGTTTTCTTTGGAAAATTTTGAATTGATCGGTATCTCGTTTGACTCCCGATTCGAAGTGGTTCTAGAGAAGATAGATCTTCAGACAGACAGACGCGAACAGATTTTAATATTATAGTGGATGAATGAAAGCAAGCTACTTGGATTTTTCTCCGTGTAATTTTAGAAAAACTTAGTTTGTCTACCTTAGTCTACTACCAAGGTTTGTCAACCTTGTGTATTTATGTACCTAATAAGAAAAGCTGCATTGGTTAGAACTATTGCATTGATTTAAAAAAAGAAAAATGTTTAGCAAACAACTTGCATTACCTTAAAGAAAATAAGTTTCTAAATTTTTTAATCTGTTTAAAGCTTGCATTGCAATAATGTGTGAAATTTATATTTAAAAAAACATTTGGGGAAAAACAATTAAGTTTAAAAAAAAAAAAAAACTTTTCAAAATAATCATATGGTTTAAATAAATAAAAAAACTACTTGGGTTACACCAAACAACTCTTTCTGGAGCGGGGGGGGGGGGGGAGTTAAAAGATCAGTAATTCTGTAAAAATTGAAGAACATTTTAAAGGAAAGCATAAACTTATGCATAGGTGTTATATGTCACTCCTTTTTAGCATACTATTTAATGTTTTTCTTTAATTCCCTCATTATTCCATCTGCAGCCCTATGTGAGTTTTTCAACAATACAATTAATAAACGTCTAAACTCAAAAATGATAGTGGAGGACAAGGTACAAGGTTTGTTCAGAAAGTAAGTTGTGTGAACTTGTTTTAAAGGAAGCTTTTTTACAAACAGAGTCGGTGCGATTAATTTCAAGAGATCCTTTTCGTAAAAACCACGGAATAGGGATTTAAGAGTTCTTTACAGCCAATTACATTTGCATGTCATTACTGCTATCAAAATGACACTCAGATAGCATTTGTTGACTTCAATGAATGAAGAGGCTGATGTATCACTTAACTCAATATTAAAATTTTAAAAAAAGTTTTAAAAAATTGAAATCCGAATGCTGCAAAAAACTCTAAAGGGTAAGAAACAAGGTAGATGTTGCTTGATATCATCATCTTATTGAGTGAAACAAGTCATTTGATAGGTTAGATATTTATTTATTTAGTTCTATTGAAATCCTGTCACTTCCACATTAATAACAAAATAATTCAAATGCCATAGTGCGTTGTCATACAAGGAAAAAAATGGTATCAAATTAAAATGCTTGCTTTATGTAGCTGACAACGTACGACTACTGCATTTGAATTGAATTACAGTGAAATTCTGATACAAGGAATACAAATACAACGAAATAAATTTTCAGTCCCAATTTACTTTACAATACATTGCTAGAATTCCATTACAACAAACTAAATTCTTTTTAAGTTCGTTGTAATGGAATTTTACTGTATATTCTTATTAATGTGGAAGTGAGACGATTCCAACATGACTAAAATAATAAAAATACTAACCTATCAAATAACTTGTTTCACTCAAGAAGATAATATCAAACAGCACCCTACCTTGTTTCTTATCCTTTAGAGTTTAAGGTGTAGTCAAGTTTCAGTTTTTTAAACTTTTTTTTTGTTATCACAGTTGTCTTAATTTTTGCAAGCTTTACTTTTTTGCTTTCAAGGTATAAATTATTCAATAAGCAATATTAATACATTAATTTAAAGCTGAAAGTTTCTTAATTGCAAGCTTGTAATGTTATAAATTTTGTGCAACTTTCGACTCTTGATTTAAAAATACTGCTGTGTGGGCACAGTGGTATGATGTCCCGTTTTACATCCAACATTCCCCATTATGAAGCAAACATTTAATAATAATGCCAAATATGTAGATGTTTAAAATCTTCAAAAATTATTGCGCCAAACATGCAAATTTATTTTTCCCACATAGAGGCATTTTTGTGCAAACATATGATTCTGAATTCCCAGTATGTTCATTTAAGATGTACTTGTTTTTATTTGAGCCTTTAATAAAGAAATATGTTACTGCTGATTAACTGCCTGTTTTTAATGTCAAGACGGTGAATCAGTGATGTTGGAAAATTTCTAACAGTTATTTATGTAGGTCAGTAATTATCAATTTAGTTATATGCAAATAAAATTTTTCTGATCAGAATAGTAGAAACAGCATTGTTAATTAATATTTCAATGAAATGTAACCATTTATTAATATTAATAAGGTAATACCTAGAACTCGCATCATTTCTAAAGTTAAAAATGTTTCACTTAAATCAACTAGTTTCTCAATGTCAGGACTAGAACCTAGAGCAGCAACTGGCCAACCGTAGAAGGTCAAAAACTGGACCCCAAAAAATATTTTGAAGGTATAAATGACAAAAATAAATTACTTATGTTGGGTAGTAGGGAGTAGGTTTATGTAAGTATTAATTGCACATGGGTCGTAGTAATATCATATGTTTTATAATTTATGTAGGCTATAATATATTTAGGTGCAATGTTTATTGCTTTTTCTAGTATTTTAGAAGTAATTTCTGGACGTGTTTAAGCTTTTAATGGTTCGTGTAGCACAGTGGTGCCCAACCTACGGCTCGCGGGCCTTATGTTTCCTGCACAGCTGATCCATATGACCCGCCGTTGTGCTCAATGTAACGAAAAATTTATTCTGAAACCTCCCAAAACTATTGATCATCTTCGTTTGGTGTTGTAAATGATTGTTGCAAATTTGAAGTCAAGTAGTCGTAAATTAGTTTCTAAAAAACAGATGGAAAGTTAGTATTAATAAAATAAGCATGTAAAAATGGTGACAACCATTTTTGGTTTGTTATTGTTCTTTATTTCTCATGTTTTCCCATGCTATTAAAATAAAATATGAAAGTTTTTTCTGGATCTCAATAAAAAAATTTCAAGTGCCCGGGCCCCAACTAAGTTTACTTGCTGGCCCCTGACCAAGAGCCTTCTGGTTCAAAGGCATATACAAAGTCATTGGGCTATGAGATGGGGTAATCAGAAAGTAAGCACTTCTAACCACTTTTAGAAATGAAGGCAAAAATAAGAATGTTATTTTTTTCATTTTCTTTTTGTAGAACATGACATACAAAAAGACGGAACAATTTATTTATTTAGTTCTTTATATTGTGATAAAAATATTCATCTCTAAAGAAAAAGAAAAAAACTTAACAATCTTGTTAAAAATGCTCTGTGAATTAAAAACTGATTCACTTTTGATGTATTTCTGCATTTATAGCCTATGTAATTTATACAGTCTTATGCAAAGATGAAATCTGTGAATGGATGGCTAACATATGTGTCTTCAATGAGCTGGCTTGGGTATATTTTCTTTCACAGTATACACATTGGAACGGGCGTTCACCAGTGTGAGTTCGTTGATGCCGATCATAATTGCTGAAAGATCTGAAACCCTTATCACAAACCTTGCAAGTATAAGGTTGAACAGTTGAATGAGAAATTAAATGTTGTTTTAAGTTTGAAGTTGATTTAAATCTCTTCTTACAAATATGACAAGGAAAAGGACGAATATCTTCATGGGTAGCATAATGCCGTTGTCGTGTCCTGGATGACTTGAAATTTAAACCACATATTTTACAAACAAAAGGACGATCTTCTGCGTGAACCAAAGCATGTTTTTCTAAACATTTAGCAGTTTTAAAACCATTACCACAAATTTCACAAGCAAAAGGCAAAGTGTGCGCTAATATGTGGTTACGCAAACATTTACCAGATTTAAAAGAGGAGTCACAAATTTTGCATAAATAATCAGAGTTATCCTCATGAGTGGCCATATGCTGTCGTAAGTTGTGAGGATTTCTAAAGGTGCAATCACACTGCTTGCAAGAGAATGGTTGATCTCCTATATGGCGTGTAGAATGATCTCTCAAACCAGTTAAGGATTTAAATTGACGATGGCAAGTAAGGCATGAAAATGGTATTATCTTAGGTGGAGAAGCCATGTCGTTCGAACATAAGTCATCTTCAACTGCAGTAGCATGGAGGAACATATGGTCATCTAACAACTTTGAGCTGTCAAAAGTTTCATGGCACAACATGCAAAGAAATTTTCCATCTTTATCGACATTCTTCCCTTGATGCACACAAATAAAGCAAATTGGATCAGTCTTTGACCGTACTCTCTTTCCACAAATTAAACATACATTTATTGTTGAAGGCGAATCTTTGTCTGAATGTCTTTGTCTATGCTTCGACAAATGCCATCTCTGTTTAAAAAGTCTTGCCACAAATTTCGCAAAGATGTTGTTTCAGCTGACTATGTACTAACTGATGTTTATAAAGGATTCCTTTGTCACAAAATGTCTTGTCGCACAGTTCGCATGCATAAGGTCTTTCTTTGTGGCTAGTAATATGTTTTTTCAACAATTTTTTTTTCTAGAAATTTTTGACCACAAAAATAACAACGATGTCCTTTGGATTTTTTTGCCTTGGATTTTCCACTATTTTCATCAACAGTTCCTTTAAAAAAGTATTAATATGAATGAATTATACATTGAAGAGAAACAAATATTCAATATTAGATGTTTGAAACGATTCAAATTTAGTAATAATTTTTATTCTTACAACTAAACCCACCACTGCCCCAAATTAGAATGTTAAAGGCATACTTGCCAACCTTCGAAGGAAAAAAAAAACAGGAAATTTTACTAGAGTTATATAGGTGATTCACCATCGACACATCCTTGCTGCAGAATTATTAAATTATGCTTTTAAATAACATGAATACTAAATTTAAAATGAAATGGGGATTTTTTGCAGATGTAAGCAAATTGGTAGCAGCAAGAAAAATATACTGCAAAGGAAAAACAAAATAATAAGGAGTGAATTTGCTTAAAGTTTCATACATTATTCAGTCTCTACCAAGAAAAGTAGCTACAAAAATTTAATTACTAAAATTTGAAGAAAAAAAAAAGAAAAAGAAATCAATAGGGGGACCCGGGGTAAAATAGGTAGCCGGGGTAAAATAGGTATAGTTGCATTTTTCTTGATTTTATTCTACTGGACAACATTTTTTAAAAATAAAAAAATATGATGAAAATGTTTACATATCAGGTAACATTTTGATTTGAGGAAAAAAAAATCTAGCAACTCATTTACCAAGCTTAGCAACAATTTTATTTTTCAGAACACAAAGCAATGCGTTTATAGTGAGTGATAAACTTCTTTCTAGAAAAATTTACAGATAGAGTTTTAGAAGTTTTTTATTTGAATTTGATAGAAAAAGAATTTTTCTAACAGAAAACTCAAAAAATAAATAAACTTTAATGTTTATAAAAATTTTGTACTACTTTTAGTTGCACAGGGTAAAATGGGTATAGCCAACATTTTCGAGTTAAAGACATTGAATGCATGAAGATTAAAAAACTTAATTATCTTTGCAAGACAAATGTTAGATATTATTCATCTTTTAAACTAAAAGTATGTTTTTAAAAAGTTTTATAAATAATTACTCTTTATTTATTTGTTGTATTTTAATTACTATAACTTATGCCAATTAGTACTTAAAGGTATGTATTATATTTTTTAATTATTATCCATGTAGTTCATTACTGTAGGTTAGTAATTTACTATAAGTTTATTATGTATATGGTTCATTGCTACACATTATAAAACATAGTAAGTATTGATAGCTAATATGCTGTCTTTTTAATTTCCTTTTAAAACCACTAACCCCATTCTCAGAACATAGTCTAAGTACAACCTCACATACAATCACAACAGAATCCTTATGCCTCATAGCAAAGTTGTACTGAATAACTAAATCCTCCCGCTATACCTCTTGGTTCACAGTCATTTTTTAGCCTGGTAAGGAAATGAAAAATTTACAAAAAAAAAAGTAAGAGTCTAAACAAAGGTGGGAGATGTTGTAATTACAGAGCAGGTGGCTGCAAGATTGTACACAAATAGGCAAAAGACAAACAAAAGCAGAAAAAATAAATAAATACACCTAAAATGAATAAATTAAAAAAAACATTAACAATAATTGATAAAATTACTAATGAAGTAAAAATGAAAACTAGTGGTTCTCCTAGTTATTAATTCCAGCAATTGATGACAGGGCCATTGTTAAATTTGGAATTCATTGGTTTAATCACTGAAATCTCAGCTGAAGGTGAATATACTGAGAAGTTTGCTACAAAATCATCTGCCAAATTATCCTATGTGCTCTCCAAGAAAGATGACATTGATGTTGTGCAGGCATCAGAAAGTTGTAAAAATACTACCTCAGCCAAACCACAAGTCTTTGCCAATGCGCCTTTTGTTCATAAATTTGGTTCTGTAAACATTTTTTGTGGTTGTTTTGGATTTAAGTTTTTATCCTCCAATGCAATTATACTCAATTAAAAACAAATTTTCTCCATTAGTTACAGTATAGCTCAACTTTAAACAGCATATACCCATTTTACCCCGGTGTATACTTAATTTACACCGAAGCACGGGATAAAATGGGTATACACAGGGGTAAAATAGGTATACCCCTTTACACTAAATTTAAAGCAAAAGTTAACACAAACTTCACCCAAATTAGACCTAAGATACACAATGTATAGAATATTCAACAAAAACACAAATATATTTCATGATATTTCTGCCATGGGTCACTGAAATTAAAAATGCTGTTTTTTATACCCATTTTACCCCGGATGACCCTATATAATGAAAATACAATATAAAATAAGTAGGTATAGGGTAGCACACATGTTCAAATAACTTCAAACATTAAAAATAATTGAAATAATTTTAAGATGCAAAAGGATTGAAATCTGCTGCAATTTTCGGCAAAGCACGTGCTTTGTTAAACATGCAATGTGGAAAGCTTCTAAAAAATTAATTTTTATTAAACAAGTTATTAATTGGAAAAATTCTTATTCCCTGACATTGGTAGACTAGAAAAGGGCGCCATCCATTGAGAAGAAAGTGAAACTTTTTGATGATTGACTGAAAAAATTGCAAAAACGGGAGAAAATTGTAAAAAACGGGAAATCGGGAGATAGAAGCAAAAAACGGGAGTCTCCCGTTAAAAACAGTCGAGTTGGCAAGGATTAAATGGTGTTTTTGTTTAACAATATATAAGGTAGATTTTGTTTTAAAAATTTTTAAATTTCCAAAATGGGACTGACTTTTAAACCCTGATTGAAATATTATGTCAATACAACTAAGTTGTAAAAACAGCCATATTGCACCACTCCAGTCACACTGATCAACAAAAAGATAATGCTCCTATAGGGAAATATAACGGTGAAGTTTGATGTGAATGCAGTCAATATGAGCAGTAAAGGGTTCAGCTGCACAATAAATGAAGATCAGCATTTAATGCTAAAAAATATATAACTTATCCCGAAACCTACTAGTTTAATATACACAACAAAATAAAAGCTAGTTAAATTTTGCATACTTAATTTTAAAAGTTCTCATCAAATGAGAAAATTAAATATTTAATACTTTTAAAGGAATCAAGTCAGTTTCAGAATATCATAAATAGCAAACAAACTATAGAAAATCAAAATTTAGACCAAATTATCCAATAAAAAAATTATTTAAAAAAAAAAGCATAAATTAAACTATGCTAAAATCTTATTTCACGAATTATGAAGTTGGTCTTGGTTCGGATGGATGAGCCCACTTGTGAAATTTTATCAAAAAGTGGAGATTCATTTTGAGTAGGGAAATGCACCGAACCCCAAAGCAGAAAACTTGGCGATGTTCTGCAACGTAAAATCATTTGACCAAAATGGTTCTGCAAGTACTTCCTGCAATATACAAGCAACCAACGTGACCTTTTCCTCAAATCGGGACCCCTAAATTAAAATCGTTTTATACAGGTTTTTTTTTCTTTCTTTTTTTAGTTCTTAAAACTTCTGTTGCTATGTAGTTTTGTAGATCCTAAACCGATTGAGATTCTCCAAAAATATTTCATATGCTTTCTAAAATGCGTAGAAAGGGATTGATCGGGAAAAATAAGGAAAAGGGGAACCAAAAATGCTAGAAAAATCAGAATCTTTTTAGATTTAGAAAATGAAATTTCTGCAGAAGCTGCCGAATTTCTGCAAAATACCTCAAACTCAAGATAGAATTTTACTCAAATTCTGCAGTTCTTAAAATTCCTGACATTTTTCGCGAGTTTTCCGCCGAATTATCATAATATCCAAGAATTCTTAAAGAAGTCTGTAGAATTTGCAAAAGTCTATCTTGAGTTGGAAGATATCAGCAGAAAAGTTGCAGTTCCTGCAAATCTCCACAGAAATCTGTAAATTTTTGCAGAAAATTTGAGTTATACTCTCACATTTGAGCAAAATTGTTCTGCAGCTCACACGTCTGTTCTGCGACGTACGTCGCAAATTTAGTAGTATTCTGCTTTGGGGGCACCGAATACCAAATATTTGGTTAAAATTCAAACCGAATATTCAGCTGAATACCAAAAATTTAGCTTAAATGATTGAAGTATAATCTTTGAATTTTACACACAATTTAAAATAGAAAACGTTTACCTGTTTTGTGAAATATAAATGCCTTTCCATTTAACATAGTAAACTTAGCTACATCAAGCATATATATTATTTTAAAATAAATAAAAAGAAAATAAACTAACTCATTCCAAATAAAAAACAAAACATAGTGAACCCATAATTTGGTTTATGTTTACCTGCAATTTTGAATAAATGGATAATTTATTTCTTTCCTGATATATATGATTTGATAACTCATAATCATGGTCACATGTTATGCAGGGATGCCCCCCTCCCAAGAGCAAGAGACCCCCTCCTCCCAAAAAAAGCAATAGCCCCCTAAAAGTGAGAAAAATACCCCTCATAACACACACCCCTAAAAATTTCAATGGCACAGTATGCGCCATGACCGCCCTAGGTGTTAACCCCTGTGTTATGTCATAAAAAAAGAATCTTGCATTTACTTTACATACAAATACAAATGAAAGTTGCTTGAAATATCAGTACCAATTACAACTTATTCAAGTGATTTTCTGCTATCTAGTCTCTTAAGTAACTGATGTCTAATTTTAGCATTTAAATTGAGGAATAAAATTCAAACCTACCAGATATTTTTATTTTTTATCTTCAAGAGCAAAGGATAACTAACTTTGATTGCTATGATTAATTTCAAATTGTTTTTTTTTAAACCAAATTCAATATTTCATACATACAGTCAGGGCCGGATTTAGACTTAACGAGGCACTAAGCTATTTCAGGTATGGGGCCCCTTTTATAGTTTGAACAACGTTTCTCTTGGTGGTGTAAGAGTTTTTTTTTTCCCCCTTTACCATGTATGTGGCAATACTTTTACTTTGTTGATCCTGTTTTAACGTGCTTTTCCCTGATGTCCTGTTTGGATTGACCTTCAGAGGAGAATTGGTATCAACAGAGTGACAAAGGACTCCCCTTTAAGCGGAGTGTAAAATATTCCCAATTGTAGGGGGCCTGGGGGAAATTTTGAAAAATAGATACAAAATTCTGCATTTTGAAGCCTCATAAGATGTAGTTGGAAATGCAAAAATATCAGGATAGAAATAGGCAAACAAAGCTTTTTCAAAGTTATATATACTCTTTTGAAAATTAAGATAATACACAGTAAAAATTGTTTTTGATTCGAAAAATCAATGACAGCAGTTGACAGAGAGAAAGAGCATGAAAGGAGAAAAGACAATGCATTGTTACTAGCTCACATTGGCTTTCGGTACAAATAAATTTTAATCACCCCTCCAACCCACCGACAAATAAAACAATGAATTAAATATAAAATGATCAATTGTAAAAAATGCTTTAAAAGAAATGGTGTAACAGTTTCAGAAAATAGGTAACAAGAGAGTAACATACTGCCCATTTGAACAATTCATAATTTATGCACTAGGTAAGAAATAAAATTGGAGCTCACTTTGCTTAGGATTTTCAAAGACTTATCTATTTATTTTCAAGGACTCTAGAACAATTAAAATTATTTAACGCACTTCATTTGTACTTTCCAGTCTCTGATAATTTAGTACTTGACTATAAATTTTTACAGTCCTGTTTTAAATAAAAAAGAAATACCTATTTGAAATTTAAACCAAAAAAGAAGCTACAGATTTCTTATGACAATATCTTTGCTTCAGTTGCAAGTGGGGCAAAAAACAAAAAGGAATAAAAGTTGTGTTTTTTTTTTTTTGTGCTAAACAGATTGACAATATGCAGAAGAAGTAAGCTAAAAGCAAGCAATCTTCATTTTTATAATAGCGAAGGATCGAGTAACGCTCCTGACGTCTTCAACAATAAAACTCGCTCCACATCATGATCATTTAATAATATTTTTTTTGTAATGTTTGACATGCTGGGAGATGCTTTACTTTGACGAGGCTGAACTGAATCCGTTATCTTAACTGTTTCACTGGTAAGACTCATTTTAGGAGAACAAAGAAACGAAAAAGTGATCAATAATGATTATCTACTGGAGTTTAGGGTTACAGTAGAAGACCGTTATAACGCACACCTTGGGACAAGAGCTTTTGCGTTATACAGGTTTTTGCGTTATATAGATCATTTCACAAATTTTGAAACTAATATTCAGAATATATCTATATATTCGCACTTCAGAATGAGTTTTATCTTCAATGATTATTAAAGCACCAATATTGCAATTAGTTAATCACAAATAAATATGTTCCACAATCAAAATCTTCCACTTCTGCAAGCTTCACGGTTTGCATAACAGCTGCATTTTCAAGAGCCATCTAGTATTTTCTGTTTACTGTGAGTATCAATTTTCATTTAAAAGCTTTGAATTATGATGGGAAGATGAAAAACTGTTTCAGAATTTAATTTTTCTATTACTTTTTATGATTGCAAAGCAAAACAGAGGGATTTTTTAGACTTCAAAACCTATTGCTTACTTCTAAAAAATAGTGCGGTTTATAGAGAATTGCATTATACAGGTCGGTGTTATAACGGTCTTCTACTGTATTCCACTGGAGTTGGGTTAAGATTTCAACTATCAAAATGTCACCAAACAGACTGATCACAAAATACTGCATTCAGAATTAAATAGGGCCAGCGGTTCCCAACCCATGGACCGCGGCCCACAAGTGGGCCTCCAATAGCGTGATACTGAGCCGTGGATACTATTAGAGAATCTGAACCAAAATAAATCTTGAGGCTTTAATTTCCTGTTTTATGAAAAATTCATTTTTTGATGTACCATCACTCTAAACTCTCCCTGGCTCATAACTAATAATGCAGTAAAGTTAATTTCTTCCATAAAATCATTTCCAAAATTTTTAAACAGTGGTGCAGCATGAGGGGAGAAAGAGATTAACATCTCCACAACTCTTGTTTTTTAACACTTTCAATCCTTAGATGGTATGTAAAGACAGTTATAAGCAGATGTCAACAGTAAGTACATTTTGGTCCCCAGAAAGTAAATTTTGGCTGTGCAAGTAATAAGTAGTTGTGGGTCTCAATGGTGTTTTCAAAAAAACTTTTGGGTTGCATAACTAAAAAGGTTGGGAACCGCTGAAATAGGGTAATGGCCATCCAGTGACAGGCAGCCGAAAGTTTGGATTTAAATAAGAATTTTAGGGAGGTGATACTGATGTTGCCGCAACCCATGAATACGGTGCAACCATCTGCTGTTATCAGAGTGAATTTTATGAGCCAGTTGATATTTGCAAGGTGGTGGTGGAAGGTTATGAAAAGTCACCACGAGGTCTGGCGGTGTTTCATGTTCACTTGAATTTAATAAGGTTTTAGTTCTAAAAGAAAAGAACGTTAGCACATTTTGAAGAGAAAAGGGGAATTATGTTCATTACTCATCCTTTCCACATCCTATCTGTTACTGGGTATCATCAGAATTTTTGGTATGTGTTACTGGGGGTCAAACCTTTTTTCGGAATTGAGCAAATAAAAATAGAAAAAACTCATTCAGAGGATCCAGAAGCAGCCAAACGTTAGATGAGATGTAGTTGCATAAGAGAAAAATAGTTTTAAAAGTCTAAAGTGCATTAAAAGGCTCAGAAAATTGAGTTAACTTGAGAGCAATGTCTTAAGCATGTCTGTTACTGGTGCTGTTACCTTAAATAGCAACATATGAAACATGTCAGTCACAAAAATTTGTAATATGTTTCAGTGTTCTCAATGTAAGAACTGTGGTTTTTACATATTTGGTGCAGGATGTAGCAAGGAGCTGAATTTGACATATATTGGCATTCCTTCTCCCTACTCCTTACTATTTGTCGTTTGTAACCATACTTTTTCAAATTTTCAAGCCCTAGAAAATGAAAAAAAAATTTTCAAGTATTTTTTTTTTAATGAATTACGCTAATTTCTGGGAGTAGGGGACCTAAGCTATAGCATGCTTAGCTTGTACATAAATCCAAGCCTGCATACAGTGTAAAACTTTAGAAATTAAAATACTGTCATCCCCGCTTAATTGGGTAACAGATAAACGAATACCCCGCTAATACGAATAAAACCTCCCGGAACCGCAATTCCCCCCATAGACGCAATGTTAAAAATTTGAAAAGAGGGGCATTGAGAGATGCAAAAAAGAAGGCAAGGTACAACAAAATTTCCTTAAAAGGGATAGGATGTGAGGAACTACTAAAAATGCCTGCCGGAACAGTGTGAGAAACACCTCATTCTAGTGGCGGATCAAGACGATCCTGTTGGGAGGGATGACTGAGTAATGCATTATAGGGGGAGGGGGGGGAGGGGTGAATTTTTTTTTTAGTTTTAAAAACTGAAGCATGTCCCCCCCCCCCCCCCCCCCCCCCCCCCCCCCGAATAATGTTTATTGTTTAAAGAGTTTGAATGAAAGTTTTTAGTGTTTCAAGTAAAAAGAATAAAAAATTGAAAAAAAGAAGGAATATCTACTAATATTTTGGATTTATTATCCAAATTAATCCCTTCAACTTTTGATTCATTTGAGGACTCATGAAGTATTTTCAGTAGCCATTCAGGTCTTCAAATTGTACTTTTTTCCTTATAAAAGAAAGGTTGCAGTATCAAGATGGCATTTCTTTTTACCAGTTTTCGTACCGAACATAATAAAAAACTAAAATTGCCATTTGTAAATAAAATTTGAAGATAGGTATGGATTTGTTTGTTGATTTAGTTGTTTAATGTTCATGCATAAGTTTGAGTGTTTGCAGGTTCTTCCCGAAAATTTTTGTTAGGATCGCATTTTTAGACTATTTGGTGGTTAATAAGAGGAAGGGAGGTTTGGAGGTCCCTCACCGGAACTTTGAAATTTAAGGTTATATATTAGAAAACGCAATTGTTTGCTATCTTTGTTTCCTTGAAAGGAAACGATGAGATTCAAGAATTCTATCCAGTCTTTTTTTGATATTAGACCTTCAAAAATGCAATTTCCGATATCTTTGGTGATGCTAAAAACCAGGGGGTTTGAGGGCTTTCCTCCAGAAAAAATTTCGGAATTGAAGTCCTAACAACGCAATTGTAGGCAACCTTTGATAGCAGAAGAAATGGGGTTCAGAACTTCTCCCCAGAAACTTTTTGATAAAGGAATTCCAAAAATGCTGTTTTAGGCGATCTTTGAATAGTGTTGAAAGACGAGGAAAAAAAGTACATAGGGGTTCATCTCCTGAAATTTTTTGAAATTGAAATCCTGAAAATGCAGTTGTAAGCCATTTTTTATGACTTAGGGGGAGGAACAGGGTTTGGAACTTTCCATCGGAAATTGTTCGAAATTGGAGCCTTGAAACGCGATGGTTGGCTATCTTTGTAGCGTTAAGGGAAGGGATGGGGTCAGGAGCTATCAGTGGCGTATATATGTTTTTATTTTGGAGGGGGTCCAAACAACCAATATTAGCTCCCCCCCCCCCACTTTTTTTTTGTAATTTCTTCTTTTTTTTTTTTGGAGGGGGGAGTAACAGTGCCTTGATCTTCTCATTTTTTTCAATGCGGGGAAAGGACTTCATACGGTCAGTCCTTTTTATACTGTCATACAGTGCCGCAACCAAAAAATAGTTTTTGGAGGCATTCTTAAAAAATTCTCGCTTCTGGTGGGAGAATAGATCGGTGGCCCTCCTCCAGAATTTTTTTGGAATTGCAGTCCTAAGAACGCAGTTTTAGACGGTCTCTGGTGCTGCTGCGGGAAGGAAGAATTCGGGGGCCCTTCTGCGGAAATTTTTAGAAATTGAAATCTTAAAAATGCCATTATACGCTATATTTGTTAAAGTTAGTGTAATGAGAGGAATGGGACTTTTTGAAGTTGCCCGGGATTGATTTTTTTTTAAATAGAGCGAAATCTATTACCCCTCAGCCCATTTTTCCAAATTGAAGTTCTAAAAACGCAGTTTCAGACTGACTTCAATAATTTTGCGGGCAGAGCAGTTCCGGAGCTCTCCCCCAAAACTATTTTGAAAGTCCTGAAAAACGAAGAGATATTCAATTATACTAGGTGGAGGGATTTAAATGCTCTCCACCTTAAATTTTTCGAAATCGTTAAATTTTCATTTTTAGATTTCATACGGTAGGAGTCAGACCCTCGTCCGAAACTTTTTCGTAATTGAAATCTTAAAAGTGCGACTGTGGCCATATTTGGTAATGTTTGGGGTTCGGCCATTTTTCAAAATTGCAGCTCCATAATCTTAAACGATTTTCAATGCTTTTAGCAGGCAAGGCGTTTGGTAATTGTCCCCTGGAAATTTTTCGACATTGAAGCCCTGAAAACGAGGTTTGAGAAGCTCTTTAGTGGTTTTAGTGGGTGGAGAGGGCTTACGAAGTGTAGCACTTTGAAGACTTAAGAAAAAGAAAGAGAAAAAAATGGGGCGGAAGTAGTAAAGAAATAGGAGGTGTTGGACGTAATTACCTGATCAATAGTCAGTAACTTTTGAAAATTTTATTTTAAGGTTCTTTTCAAAAGTAATTCAGATTTTTTCCCAACATTAGGCAATCTTTGGAAAGGAATAGTTCGAGAATCCTCCCTTGAAAGGTAGAACGCAATTTCAGGTCATCTTTGGAGACGTCTAGAGATAAGGAGTGGTTTTAGAGATCACTCCGCAACTTCTCAAAATTGAAATTTTAAGGCACAATTTCGGACTATTTTTGGTAGTAATCTTAGTGAATAGGGATTGGTTCGGGGATCCTCCTCCAGAAATGAACGAAAAAGAACATCCATTTCCATTTTTAGAACATCCATTTCCATTATTAGTCCAACCGAACAACTAAAACTTATTTTAAATTTCTTGCTGGGGATGAGTGTTAAAGAGAGAAATATTTTGAAAACCCTTCTTTTTAGAAAGAAAAGGAAGAAAAAAATGGGGGGAGGGCAAAGAAAGGGGAACTTATTGCTTTTCTTTTTGTAAAATAACTTCGCTTTCCCAAGACACGTTCTTTTCTTGAGTATGGAGTACGGATCCCCTGACCCCTTCTGAACACCATTGCCTGTTGCCATCTAAAGCAGAATTCCCAAACTTTAACGATTCGGGGCAGCCTTTGAAGAATTTGAATTTTCTCAAGGTATCCTAATCTAGTTTTATATACTATATATATTATTGTTACCATGGACACCTCTTCCTGCGGCACCCAGTTCGGAAATCTCTGATCTAACGTCATAGTTATCACTATCATATCTATTTATTTATTTATTCCTTCTTCTTCTTTTTTTTTTTTTTTTTTTGTAGCTAAAAGTTTGGAAATTGTTTGTGAGCAACTAAAACCAAAAATAACTACCTTTATTTAAATTTTTTTCCAGATTTTGGAGGGGGCCCAGGCCCCCTCAGCCCCTCCCTTATATATGCCCTTGGGAGCTATCCCTCAACTTTTCAATATTGAAGCTTCAAAAACGTATTGTTAGTGGGTCTTCATTGATATTAGGGAAAAGACTCGAGTTCGGGGACTCTCCCCCGGAATCTCTTGGGAATTGAAGTTCTAAGAACATAATTGAAGGCCTTTATTAACAACATTTTCAAAAAAGTTTTCGATTTGGATAATTTTTTTTCGAAATTTAAGCTTCAAAAATTCAAACATTTTTACAATCTTCGATGACATTGGAAAGAGGGGGTTGAAGGACTCTCCCGTGGAAAATTTTTATAAAAAAAGGTTGTAAAAATACAGTTGTAGGTGATTTTTGTGATGTGTTGGGGGGGGGGGGGGAGTGTTTAGTGACCTTTCCAAGGAATTTTTTCGAATTTACAAACCTTTCGGGCATTTGCCCCCCCACTCCCCTGTGGATCCACCACTGCCTCATTCTCATTAATTTTCCCACTCACTGTGGATGCTTTTAACAGTTGAAAGCAGGGTTGGACTTTGGACAGCTGGTTCTTACCGTCCAAAACTGCCTAAAACTGTCCAAAAGTGTCCAAAACTGTCCAAAAGTATGGTTAAGCTTAAGGCGTATAACCTGATCAGTTCTTACTTACAGCAATATTTGTAATGCATAAATATAGATATTAGTGAGGTTTAATTAACGAGAAATGAAAATAAATTTTTATGTAACAGTTGGTAGTAAATAAAATTTTTTTATGTAATTGTTGGTAGAGTTATGAAAGGAAATTCACAACATTACCAAGGCAACTAATTACAGATCCATTTATATCTCAAAGAAATGTTATTAAACGTACAATATTTAGGTGCAAAAAAAAGGTTAATTTTTTTAATGGTTTGTGCAAATATGTTTTACATGATTTTTCAATTAAAATTATTTTCGAAATCATAGATTAAAGGACAAGAAACTGATGATTAAATACTTATATTTTAAAACTCATGCTCTTCTTTTTTTAGTTTAATTTTAATACGTTCTGTAACTTCAAAAAATTGTAATTTAGATATTGCATTTAAATCAATTATTGCACTATATTACGAACACTTTCTTTTGCACACATGCATAAATGTCAAAAAATTTGGTATATGGAGGGGAAAAAATAATAAACTCATGGATACAAATAGAAATTTTTAATGAAGAATTTAACTTCTGTGGAACTAGATCAAAATCAGCTGTATAATTAAGTTGCATATATATATTTATTCTTGAATGTTCACACTGAATAAATATATGAAATAGTCAAGAAAAAAACATAATTTTGACAAATTTTGTTCTGTTTTTGATATTTTCTCACAATATATCACTTTTCAAAAATAGTTTTGGATACTTTCGAACAGTTTTGGACACAAGGCTTTTAAACAGGAAGGTAAAAACCTTATCAGCCCTGCTTTCATTTGCACACATGCATAAACATAGGGAAATTTGGTAACTATTATCAATAAATAAATAAAATAAACTCATGCATACAAATTGAAATTTTAATCAAGAATTCAACTTCTATGTAACTAGATTAAAATCAACTGCATAAATAAGTTGAATGTTCACATTGAATAAATGTTCAATATAAAACATTACTTTATTCTGTTTTTTTTTGATGTTTTCTCACAAAATACAATTTCTCTAAAAATATAGTTTTGGACACTTTCAGACAGTTTTGGAAACAAGGGTTTTGGACAGGACGGCAAAAACCAGGGTTTTACCGTAGTGTCCAAAACCTTACCAACCCTGGTTAAAAGTGCTAATATTCATATTGACAAACTACTTTCACATCAAAAACTAGTTTATTTAGGAGAAAATGCAATAAATAATTCCGATGTTTTAAACTAAAACAAAAGTTAAAAGATCTAGAACTTCCTCGATTGGGTTAAGAAAATTACGATTTGGAAATGAATTTAAAAAAAAAAAAAGCATTTATTGGCTTCATTAGAGACTAAATAAGCAGCTAATGATGTAAGGACAGTGGTGTTTTGTTTTTAGTTTTGAGGATAAAGTGTTTACTGCCATGCTAGGTGCAAATGTCGTATCTGCAGCCGAGTTCAAAATGAGAAATTGCCGTTTAAAGTTTTGTGCCTCCATGTATTTGATTCAGATGCAACTTTTCAGAATTTTAGATAAAATATTTTCCACTGACAAATGATAATAAAACATTGTATTTAGGTGAAATACTTAACAAAGAAGCACCTGGTGACCATAACTCAATTTTGATATAGAAGTGCAGATATGACTTTTGTGCTTAGCAGTATAGTAGGGTGTCAAAAAAGTTTAGATCGGGAGATAAAAATCAGATACCTGTTGTGATACCCAAAGAATCTGGAGTATTTTGCATCGTTCTTGAAATTTCTGGAGTGTCTTGCACTGTTCTTGGGGAATCTGGAATGTCTTGCATCATTTCTGAGGAATCTGGATTGTCTTGCGTTCTTTCTGAAGGATGTGGAGGGTCTTGCATCTTCATATATTCTCTATGAATGAACAGATGATAATTACTAATTCTTTCAGTGCGAATAAAAATGGATATGCAACCAAATGCTGATTCTCATTTGAAATTGAACAAAAACAAATAAAGCTCTCTGAAAAAAAAAAGTTGTTTCAATAACGTATATTAAAAATTTTATCATGCAAACAAATCAGAAAAATATTTCAAATTGAGCAGTACACAGACAAATGACGAAGTAACAAGGCAAATTTCAGCTTTTAACTCGGAAACTTTTTGTTCAAAATCCTATGATTTTATTAAACGTAATAAATACATCTTTTTAAGCAGGAGAAAACTACCAACCCAGATTATGTTTAATAATAAGTGACTTATTGCCATTTAATTAAAATATTAAAAATGCCATTATTAAAAATGTACTTGAACTGCATCATCGATAAATTTCCCGTTTTTACATGGTAGTCAAATTAATAGGACTATAGATTAAATGACATTAATTTTATAATGTAAATAAAATAATTTAGTAACTCTGAAATCTTTTACTTTTACAAATATCCAAACAGATTAAAAGTCGGCAGCACCACCAGTTGCTTTTTTGACAGTTCTCTCTACTGCCTTTTACAACTATTGTTTCAAATTACCTTTAGTCCAAAACTGAAGTTATTGCAAATAACTTCAGTTATTTCAGCAAATAACTTCAGGGAAAATTTAAGGTTTTTGTGATTAAATTTAGGTAGACAGACCTGCCTACATGGACTTTTAAGCGGCATCAAAATCCTGATCGTGAAAAAAGGATGATAAACTGTTAGAATGGAGAATGTCAGTTTTTCTGCCAAAATACCCTCGAACAAAATAGATTCATTTGTTCCACTATCTTCAAGTTTGAAAGAACTTTAAAAAAAAATTAAAGTAGAGGAAAAACTTAAAAGTGGAGTACAATTCAGGAGTTTAAGGACCCTTATTTCCTTTTCCTAAAAAGCAGGAGTTTGTAATGCAACATTCACATTGCGTCCGCACATCCGTCACCGACGTATACTTTTCTCCCTAAAACCAGTTTTCGGCCAGCGTTGCCATGACAGCAACCCGTCAACGTGCCTAGAAGCCAGATATCTGACGGCTCTGACGTCCGTAGAGTTGGGAGTCGCATTTCATTGGTCTCCACGAGATGAGCGCGCTCTCGCTATTGGGTGAGAGTATCGACATGTGCTTTACGCGCATTCAAATGTATGAATGCTTCCCCCTGTTCGGAAAACGTAAGTGTGTCTGCTTGACGTTGGCGAACGTGATGTGCGGACGCTGTTTGAATGTTGCATAAGAAGCATACAAACCCTGATGTGATCAAACACTGAGGAAACTGAATTAAACAAGACGTTACTACCCATTTATACATTCCCAGAATCCCTAATGCACAATGTCAGCAAGTGAGATTTTATTAAAAAATCTAATGTCAAATAGTAACAGAGAGGACATCCCCAGCTTTATCCCTTCTACATCCATGACTCCTCTGTTATGGCTCTTTTCTTCTAATTAGTAAAGACTTTTAAAAATTATTACAAAATATGAATACACTATTAAATTTTACTGTGTATACTTATTTTTAAGTTTAAAGCTTCTTGATATTTTGAGTGAAGTAAACTTATTTAAAAATTTGTAACAGAGGAGACAAATTAATTTCTAGAAAGTTTTTTAATTTTAAAAATAAAAATATTGATTGAATAAAGAAAATCACTGTACAATATACTCAGAAACTATGAACCTTCATGTATAAAATAAAACTATATCAAAAATCACCGTATTTTAAAAGTTACTGCTGCTTTAAAACGCAACATTTTCAAAGCGAAAAATCAAAATTAGAAATGTCTCAAATTCATCTCAAATTTTACATAATTATGCATGTCTATCAAAAACAGACATTCAATCCCAGAAACTTCAATAAATTTCCTTCAAAATAATACAGCGAAACATGTGTTAATGACCACTTGCGGTGCAGTACTTTGGTGGTCAACTTATAGAGGATAGTAATGAAAAGTGTTTTATTTATTATTATTTTGTTTTGTCATTTCTTGTCCCACGCATTCATTTTTTAAATAACTGCAATACTTTAAAGTCACTTTCATTGTTTAACATTACTTTAAAACAATAAGAAAAAATGTTGTTTAAATATTTTTAGAGATTATTTACCAGAAATGACACATAAAGTATCATACAAATTAAACATTTCTGTGAATCGATTAAAAAAAAAAGCCTCATTGCTTATGAAAAACTACTTACTTAATATTAACAATTCCTAAAAACAATAACAACTCAAAAGTGACTCAAATTCTTCATTTGATTTTTTCTTGTACATTTGTAACCATGGTAATATACTTTTCAACAAAATAACTCCTTATTGAAGTTTGGCGCATTTTCTGGGACTTAACATTAGCCCAATGTTTTTCAATGAAAACATAAATATTCATAGGTTTTCTAAAATGTCTGATTTCTTATTTGAGGCATAACTGCTGAAACTTTTGGTACAATCTAATGCTTTTGCCTAGTGGTCAACTTACAAAGGGTTTTTCACAATACTCCAAACCAAATTTAGTGTACATTAGTGGTCAAGATAGAGAGGTCGTCAAGTTACAGAGGTTTTCCTTCATTATATAAGATGGGACTAATTCCGTTCCTGACAAAAGCGGTCAACTTAGACAGGTGGTCAACTTTACAGGTTTTACTGTATCAAACACAAGGGTATTTGCTTTAAGTTCAAAAAAATGCTGTGGTTTCAGTTGGTGTGGAATGACACTGCAGTGATATGCTCAACATACAATGTTCACCAAGTGTCAGAATTTCCAGACATTAATGGAGAAATAATTCTTAAGTTTGGCAAAACCAGAGAGATTTTCAAGAAATTGAAATCAAGAAAACAACCAAGTTTTGGGAACAAGATGGACCTCTAGTTCTTTACGGAACATTTCTTCAGTCCCCCAACAGTTACCAACAATCCCATCATTTCCTATGTTAACCATTTCATTTTTCTTTCCGGTTAGTTTCCTATATTCCAGTATACACTTAACAAGGGTGGCCACCCCCAATCAGAGCACCATTAAATTTCGCTGAGACAGCTGAAAGAGTAAAAGCCCCCCAAAATGAGAAAACACCCCCCTAAAAATGTCAATGGCCCAGCCTGCGTCATGACCCCTCCCCCCAGGTAGGCACCCCTGAATTTGATAATGATGTAAAATGTGATTTGACTTTTAACAATTTACTTATCAAAAAGAGCTCAATCCAAAAACAAGAAAAAATCGCATTCATATTGTAAAATTTTACATTGAAATTTTAAAAAAAGTTAAAAATTTTATAACAAATTTAGTTTTATTTAAACGCAGGAATTGAGGATTTTACTATCTGCTGAAATATTTCGACTTTATGAAGAAATAGATCATTTATAACACTTGCATCGATAGTATTAACAGTATGCAATTCAAAATCGAAATGATTTTAAACATGCGTGAATTAACAAAACAAATTATTCATATTTTGGAAACATTGCTAAACAAATAATTTGAAACAGCACCATAATTATAAACTTCATGCCTTTGAATGTTAGAAACCGCACCTTTTACAAAGTCTGAAGCAAAATTTGTCAGAAAAATATCAAAGAGCGAATTAGTAGCTTTGATTAAAAAATATATATTTTTTTATACTTACAGCCCAAACATATAAAAAAAAAACAACAGCACCGTATCTGTTTTTTAAAAACGATGCCTAAGTATTTGGAAAAGTTGACGTGAAATTCTATTATGCCTTTCTTTCATATATAGATTAAAGAGGGCGCTACTGAGTGGAGATTCACTTCGTGTTCGCGCAGAGCAACCGGTAGACCGCGGCTAACCGGTGAAAATATCCTATGGATATTCTCCGTCACACTCACGACTTTCTTTTTACTAGTGATGGTCATAATCAGGGGCACACACCCCTAAATATCTCGAAGCCCCCCTAAAAAGTGAAAATTTCGCTTCAAACCCCCCCTAAAAATTTCAATAGCGCAGTCTGCGCCATGACCGCCCCAAAGTGGGCACCCCTGGCATAATCGAGAACTTTTGATAATCGAGATCTCGGGGATTGGTCTAGGAGGATTGGGCGCCGTCGATTGGGCACCGAGAACATTGGGCGCCGAGCCCATTGTGCCCAAAGTTACCGGCAATCGAATTTTGAAACCTTCTCAATTACAGTGCATTGGCGAAATTCGACAGCTGCCAAAATGGTTGGCGAGAATTTCGCAGTGCTGCTCTTTGCGGAGCGCAATGCTGCGTATCCTCTGCGCAAGCGCCACTGCTGTGCTAAAGCGAGATCGTTTCAAAAACGAAGTTCATTATCATAGTAGATTATCATAAAGTTCTGTACTTTTTAATCTCTGAACGATATTCTTAATCTAATTAAACAATTATTTGAACACAAGATTAATCAAATTTTTAAATGTTGCAAGTCGTGGACGGATATTACACTAGTTAAATTTTGTATTGAAACTTATAAATCTGGTTTACAAATGCTCTGTGTGCAGTTAGTGAAAGCTTGGCTTCATCTTCATACGTTATGGCTTTCATATTTTAACTCATATCATATTTAGCAGGGCCGCTGCTTGGGAAGGGATACTGAACTTATAGTACCGGGGCTCGGAGCCCTGGGGGGCGGGGGGGCATACGGTCATGAAACCGTTTTTCCAATATTAATGTTAATAATTTCATCGAAAAAATAAGCTATTTCTGGAGAGATTTATTGAGTTTCTGAATTTCTCAGAAAAAAATTGGATTTGATATTACTCAAGAATTGATGAATTGCCTTAAAAGACATTAAACTCCATTAGATTAGAAGATTGCAGATGACAAGTGTTCGACAATGGGTCGAACATGAAGGGCGCTCTGAAAGAAATTAAAAGCCAAATTTTAAACGAAAACCCACTTGCTCTATTTTTATCTTGTGGGGTCCATTCATTAAATTTAATTGGACTAAATGCTGCGAAGATGCTTCCTCAAAAAATGGAATTATTTGGTTCTGTTCAAGCGTTATTTTTACTCTTAGCAGCCAGTCCTTTGAGATGGTACATTCTTTTAGAAGAGATACCAAATTCTCTCCAATTTTGTTGCACCGTCCAGGAGTTTCGAAAGCACCCTATCATTTGTGCGAAGAACTTACCCAAAATGCTCGGCGCACAATCTTCCCATTTTGCTCAGGAATAGAGTACTTCTCATAATCGAGTGATTGACTATCGAGATCTTTCGAAATTGACAACTCGAGCGATCGATAATCGAGATCTCGAGCAGTTCACTTCTCGATTATTTTAAATCGAGATCTCAGAATGTGATAATCGAGTGATTTAATTATAGTAACTCCATTATGCCCATCAGCACTTTTTACGTTCTAAATTTTACACTCAAATTTGAAAATCCGAGCAAACAGCAATTTTTTGTGGACTCTATCGTAAATTTGGGATTGAAAAACAGGTTTTTGTTCAGCTTGAATAAGTACTGACTTTAGCAAAAAAACGTAGCTTAAAATTTCGCCTTACCGAGATAAGGAGTGTCCAATGCACCCCCCCCTCCCCAATTTTCAGAAACAAATTCATTTTCTGGAGGCATGGGGGAAGTTCCGAACTAAAAATTCCGAAAGCCTAAAGCTAAAATTCCGAACCATTTCAGGGTTAGAGCCTCGAACTTCCTCCTCCTAACATAATCAAACCCAAGGACGTGGATACAAGTGAAGAGCGATCGCCCCTCCATTGTAAGAACGAGAACTGGCAATTTTTCTGAATTGAAGTCTGAAAATACACAAGTGTAGGCCCTTTTTGATGATGTTAAGAAAAGGGCGGTCTAGGAAGATTGAGCGCAAAGTACATTTGGCTCCGTCGATTGGACGCACAGTTTTTGGGCACCAAAAAAGTTGAACAGCGCCCAATCTTCCCATTTCAAGAAAAGGAATGGAGTTTGAAGCTCCCTCCGGAAACTTTTCGGAATTGAAGTATCAAAAAGGTAATTTCAGACTGTCCTTCGCGACGTTAGAAGAAATTTGGATGTCTTTCCCCGGGCATTTTGCAAAATAAATATAAGTCTCAAAGGGAAAACGGGTTCAGCGACTATAATTAGACAATTTTTCGAAAAAAAGAGTTTCAAAAACATGCAATTTCCGACGACCTTCTCGGGGCGGGAATCCCTTGGAATTATTACAAAATTGAAGTTTTCAAACGCAAAGCAGTATCGCCTATTAAGATTCTTGCACCAATAAATTTAATCCAATGTAAAACACAATTTTAGAATACCTCTTTCAATAAGAAAAGAACTTTCGAAAACCTTACAGGCTAAATCTCTATATTTTAGTTGTTTTAGATAAAAATCCTGTGGCATCTCTCCTCCCCCCTCCCCAAAGATTCATGAATCAGATAAGCAGTAAAAGAGGTTTGTTGACAAATCAACCGCCCCCTCCTTGAAAACTTTCTGGATCCCTCCTTGAGCAAACCTGACAATTGTCCTTGCATTCAATTTCTCAACATTAACCTCTTATCCTTTTAACATAACCAAAAGTCACCTAAAATGCATTTTTAAAAATACAAATTCGAAAAAGTTTCAGGCGAGAAGCCATCGGACCCTATTTTATCAATTGATGAAATAGGAATTTCATTCGGCAAATTAAGAATTTTCCCCCTTCCAAAAACTTAAGTTCCGGGCGCCCCTGAGGTCAGCTAGTTTACCTGAATGCATGGGGATATTAAGATCGACTTCAGTTTTTGAGTGTTGCAATCATAAAATTATATACTTATTTATACAGTGAAACCTGCTGTCTATAACGATACTGTCCCTGGTCCCCGCAAATTTTAGCAGGAATAATCAAGCTGTCTATAACGATAACCTGTCTATAACAATATTTTTTTAGGTCTCAACAATATCGTTGTAGACAGGTTTTACTGTATTTTATTTCATATATTTTTGTGCAAACCCAGCTTATGAAACTAGTCTTTAGATTTAAAAAAAAATATATTTTTATACTTTTTAGCAAAAAGGTATTCACTTTTAGTCACTTGAGTATTAGGAAGCAAAAGCTGCGAGTAGAATGGAGTCGACACAACAAAATGAAAATGCCCAAAAATTTATTCTGGAATAAAAATGCAAAGGGTACATTTATACAGAACCTTATAGCTGATACAAAATATTTCAATAACTTGCAATAAACATTTGATACAAACATTACTTCATCGCAACTAATTTATTAATCCACATATATTTCTACCTCAGTACAAAATATGAATTATGAAGATAATTATTGCTATGATCACTTTTTGTAACATCCTAATGAACTCACATCAATAGAAACATTCCTCTCTATACAACAACAAGAGCTGCCCTTTATTTGTATTAAAGGCAGAATAAAAATTGAGTTTCAACATAGTTTAAGCAAAAACCTGAAAATAGTTCACAGTAAAAAACTAATCAGCAGCATTAACATTAAAATTAGTTTCATCTCAGATGAAGTAAATGTGCAAATATATTTTTTGTTACTGCAGTTAAATTTCCTTATCCCGTCTCACTAACTTGGGCTTATTCGTATAAAATTTTATACAGCATAAATATTTCTAATTTATTGTAATAAATGTTAAAAACATTAATACTATTCCCGAACAAATTTCTATGGTCAGGCTCTGGTAAAAAGCTGTTTGATCTCAGTTTGGAAAAAAAAAATTATTGCTTTCTTCGCCCTTAGATAAACAAATAGAACCATTTTTGCTTCAACAGAACGAAAGTCAACTTATCAAAGCCAGACTATACTTTTTAGCACGGAGCCATAGGATTATGGGAAAAGTGGTAAGTTTCTCCCCTGACTCATGCCCTTTTTCTGATTTTTCATCTTCATATAAAGCCAAAGAGAAAAAAAATGAAATCAGATACTGAAGTTTAGATTTCTTTAGTTTTTTTAAATTTTATTTTTGTTGACTTTAAAAATCTTATCAATGTTCAGCATTGTGTGACAACCTAGATGATGCTGAATTCAATAGGTACATCCTATTAAGAATGCAGCATTTTTTGTTCATTCTACAATGGGAGAAAATTTCAGCACTCAAGTTTTATGCAAATAATTACCATAAAAGAATGGAACATTATTCAGATATGTTTTTAATTTAAGAGCAATTTAAAAATTAATGAATCACCAAGAGCTAAATGTTAAAAAATACAATAAAAACAGTGGCATCGCTACTGGGGGGGGGGAGGTCCGCACTGGTTGTCGCACGTTTGGGGGGTGAAACCCAAAGTGAAATTGCAAGTTTTTTAAAATATAAAGCTAAAATGCATTTTTCAGACTACAAATTTGATAATTTTGGTATGCCGCTGGATACAAATATACACAATTGAGGCAATTTTGAAAATTTTCGATACTTCTGTGATCCATCACATTACAACAATCACTTTGAGCATTACACATTGCAAGTTCAAATGGGTTGCTCAGGGCATAACCATGAGCAACTGACTTAGGTGATCACTTTTCTGCAGCTCAGGTTGGAGCTGTCACATCACTTTTTAGCATTAGCGCAATCAGAACACTGCAAGGGCATATAAAGCTATCATTTGCAGAGTTAGAAATATTATGCACGTAAAATTGCATTGATCCCCAAATGGATTAGGAAATATGCACAAATAGAGATTTGTACGAAAGTCGGATCTTTTTAAGTTGAAGATCACCTGTTTATGAAGATCAAAATGTTTCTTTATGAAAAGTTCTCTAATAAACAAGCAGTTTGAGAATCTTAAGATTTATAGTTTATTATTATTTTTTAATTAATTTAAAAACAGAAGCTTCAAAAGTAAACTAATAATAGCAGAATCCTCTCATATGAAGAGATGTGATAAAAAAACTCAACTGCCTTAATGACAAAAATAGGAATTACTATAAAGATTTAATGAAATTTAACAAAATTTAAAATGAAAAAAAATGTTGTATAAATGGATCTAATTGGTTAAGTCAATCATTAATTGGATTATTCATTTCAAAAACCAGTCAACAGTTTAAAGTTTTTTAACTACAAAAAAAATAAATAAATAAATAAATAAAATAAAATAAAAATATATGAAAAAATTGCTCATTACAGATTACAAAACTTTTTACTGAAAGAAATACACTTAAATGTGCACCTTTTACAGTTAAACATTTTTAATCTTTTTGAAAATTTAGAACTTAGTGCTTGACTGCTTCTTGAAATAAACAGTTCAATTATTTAAAAATATGCATTTCAATGCTGCCATGGGTTGGTAAAGAGCAACAACTGCAAATTTTTTTTCTTTTTTGTCATTTATTGTACGTTAGCTTTATCACACAAGCTTGCTCATTTGGTTCCTGCTGAAAAGCAAGCACGAAAGAAGCATCAAATCCCAACGTTTCCATACTGTTAGCATTGAATTTAAAACACATTTTTTCAAATATTTCAAAAACTCATTTCTACAGATACTGCCGCTTACCTGCACATGGCAGAATGCATTTCATTAGTTCAGTAAAAGTTTTTGTGTGTCAGAGACGCATATTCAAGCAATGACATCATTCACAGGATCTTTCGTACATTACCAAATTTTTTTTTATATAAAAAAGTAAGTCTCATTTTAATACCAGCTACGTTTATTTACTAAGTTGTATGAAAGGAAGCTCTCATTTAGAATACTTTTCATTCACAAACGGGGAGGGGGGAGAGAATATATGAAGTTCATTACAAAGCTCAAACATATTCAGTACAAAGCAGATTTGTCTTTTAATTACAGCAAACACAAAACAATATGAAAGCTATTAACACCCTTTATATAGATAGTGCTTGTAGATAAAATCACCGGAAGTGAATGAGGATTTTGAACAAACATTGTAATTGGCGACATATTTTAAAACCATGGGCTGGGGGGGGGGACCTTTGGTTTTATGACATCTAATGGATGTAGAGTAATATATCTCCCAATCACCGGCTCTTTGGCAATACTGTAAGTCAGTTCTTCAGTATCAACTACATACCACAACATTACAGGAAAGTTGTGTATTTTGTATAATATTATATAAATGAAATATCATTTAAGGCAGCACTTCCCAAATTGTAGGTTACGACCAAATTTTGATGGGCAATACCTCAAATGGTCAATTTTTCTTGTTTGGTCGCAGAAGATTTTGTTCGATAACTCACAATGTTTCGAATTATTTTTGCAGATGGGAAAAAGGAAAGCTATAATGCCAAACAGTAGTTAAAGATTTTGGTTTGCAAATAAAATGATTCAAGGAAGAAAAAATATGCGACATCTTAAATTCCAGAAACTTAGTACATTCCATTACTAATTTGTTAAATATGCTAAAATCTCAATCAAATAAATGAAGCCAGAAAGAATTTCAATAAACTTTTTTTAAGTGGGGGTTTTAAAAATTAATTTTTGTTATACTGTCCGCCAATCTCTTGAAATAACTCAAAATTTTGTTTTTCGAAACTTGGTAAACATTTATAAAAATGCAGAAAATTATGAACATCACTTTCTGAGGTGGAACAAAGCACTGGTTATTCTATACACATAGAAAGAGGAAAACTATACAATAAAATTAATAATAATTACCTACAATTATTTAGCTTAAATGACTAAATTTATATTCAAAAGAGATATTGAAAAACAACTTTACAACAGCAGTTTAAATATTTCTCTCTGATTGAATCAAACATTAAAAACTTTTAATGGAGTGCTCAAATTGAAAACCAAATATGTTGGAAAAGCAAATTTCAAAAGATTTTAATTCTATTTTGTATTTAAATAAACAATCACTTACGAAATCAAATGAATAAAAATGCTATGGGGCTAAGAAGCAAAATATATTTTGTACAATACTTGGAGGAAAAAAAAAAGAAACAAGACTTTGAATTAGATAACACAATAATGTGAAACATACAGTTATTCATTTATGTGACACAGGCCTGATCAAATGAGGTGTAAGGTACAGTAAACAAAGTCCATACAATGAGTAGTTACATCAACTAAAACACTTAAACAGAGAATATTAATATCTTTTGCTCAAACTACAAAATGCATATCATAATAATCTTCTTTAACATAAATAATGTTTAAAATATATTGCACAAAATTTTGCTTTTATAATGCAATACATACTATTTACCTCAAAAGATACACAATCTTTTCACAGAACTTGGAGGTAGTATTATGTCCAAGCTTTTGAAAAGAACATAAAACATACTGAATGAATTCATCTAAGTTTGAGCTCTTTCAACATTTTTTTTTTTTTTTTTTTTGGAACTTATTCTACTGATATTAGCAAAAGAATTTTCAATAATAGGGTGAAAAATCCAACAGAGCCGAACATTTTAAAACTAAAAATCATCGTAATAAATAAAACTTTTTAATTGGAAGTACTAAATGCAATTTTTCTTTACAATAAGACCAGTAAATTAACTTTGAGAAATCAATTAACAAAATTCATTATACATGCCTGTAGAACACAGTAGAACTTCAATTATATGACCAGATATTTAAAAATTTGAATAATTTGATATTATTGAAAAAAAAAGGGGTATTTTAATCAATTACTGAATGTATGTTGAAAATGCGAAAAACTTCTATTTTCAAAGAAAAAAATTACTGAAGTGGAAAGGTAACATTTTTCATGCTAAGCGTACTTACAAGTGATGAACATTAGTACAGTGTGCACTATGCAGATACCATACTGTAAATGAAAGTCATTGCTTGCTGAAGATTTAGGTCAAAGCTGTTTGAATATAGTGAGGGTGGATTATTTTGTAAATCACAGTACATCTGAATTCTGAAATTGCGGATAATTTTAGTTCTACTGTATTCTGGTCTAACTTTGAAATGCTTTTTTTATTTAATATTTCAAAACGTATATGAGCTCTGAATTTCTATACGTAAATAGTCTTGCAGACTAACAGCTTTGTACCTCTGTATAACAATGTTCATTTTAATAATTTCCCTTTTCTGTTAACATACATCATAAAACTTGCATATTAATAAAACTTTGGCATGATAAAGATTTACATAAACATATTACATTGCAGTCAACTAAAAATAAAGTTTTTTTTCATAAAATCTAAACAAATTTACAAGAATCACTATTTTTCATTTTGTTTGTTTTTTTACATTCTGCATTTTTTTTTTTTTTTTTTTTTGCCCCAAATCATTTCCATTTTAAAATAGTGATATTTAATGAATGGCAGAGAGTAACAAAACTAATCCATACATAAAATAAAGCTAAAAACTAACTGCAGTGAGAAAGTAGAGAAATGTCACAAAACTCTTAATCAAAAACTTCTTTTTAAAAAATTCAGACTAGGATTTTTTGATTCATTACACGGAGATAGAAGTAATATGATTAACAGTCTTGTGAGAGGTTTGCACAGAAAAAGTTAGAACAAATAAAGAATACATAAGCGGCGCCAGAAATCACTGGTTATTTTCACTTTCTTCTTTTAAGCCCTAAATTACAATAAAAAATTCATTGCATATTTTTTGTATTGAAGAAAAATTGAATCTATATTTTTTTTACAGATTTGGATTTTTGAAGAAGTTAATACTGAAAATTCATAGTATATAAATTTGAATGCTATAGCACATTTAAAAAATGGCTTCATAAAATTTTGAATTTATAATATTTACAGTTCAACTGATATAGAAAAATGATGGACAAGACCATATTATCACATTAAGGCATCACATAGTTTCGAATGCAATGATTATTTTTTTTAAAAAAAATTCTATGCCTTGGGTTCATCAATAGACAAACAATGCTTCATAAAGATTTCCCAATTTTCATTAATGTGTATTGATATATATGTGTGTGTGTGTTGCAAAATCTAATTTACTGTTAAACACACATCCTTTTTCACAAAAACTAAAAAACGAATTAATTAACTTTTAATAATAGGGATTTGATTGAGCATGAGTAACTTAAAATGTAACAGAGTCATGATGAAATGCAAGAATTCAAAGCTTTCAAATAGAAAGATTAATTCAACAACATAGATACTTTTCATTGTTTAATAATCTAACTCATCTTTATATTTTGATAGTTCAAGTAAAATATAGTAACCTTACAGAAAAATACTTAACTATATACAGCAGAAAAACTGTTCAATAATTAAATTTTCATAATATTTGCAGTGTTAAGTTTTAATATAGCTGCCAATAAACTGAAAAAAAAAAAAAAAAAAAAAGCTCATGATTTGAAGATGTTGTTGAATCCTAACAAAAGCAAAAAGTTTCTTCTATAACTGAGTAAAATAACTTTTTAAAACTAATATACATTGTTTCAATTAATAGGATGAATCAATATTACTTTTAAAAAAAATTACACATGGGGGGAAAAACATTAAAACTTTTAAAAATCAACTATAAAAATACACCAATAATACCTATGGAATTAAAATCATGAAAACATTTAACATAACATCAAAGATTTTAAAAGCAATAGCTTTAAAATAGTATTTTAATATTTAATTCCTTCGCCATTTGAATTACTAACACGAGATCAAAAAGGACTAGAAGGAAAATTCAATTCACAATGCAAGTATTTTTAAGGGTTTTCTGAAATAAAATCCTCAGCAGAATAACATTTTTCTGCAGTTTTTATGTCTTCAATGTTCCCATTTTCGTAACATATTTGAATAGCTTCAGGAGATGTTTCTTGACTTTCCTTAACTGTCTCTTTTACATTAGTTTCAAGAATGAATTTTTCTTCATCAGATATAGGGGTAATTTCTGCTGCAATTCCTTGTACTGCTTGAACACTGATTTCCTCTTTTTGAGCTTCTTTAGGAACAGGCTTTTCACGTACTAAACTTTTCGTTAACTTTGAAGATAAAGCACTTTTAGCCACTGGTTTGGAAGATTGAATCTTTGGCATATCCTTTCTAAGGATTTCCTTCTTAGAAGAAGGACCAGAAGCTGTTTTACTAATGGTAGATTTTACATTTGATGCAACATCTGTTCTCTTATAAGAAACTACTCTTGTATTTGTTTCAGTCTTAAGAGATCCTAAAGCTCTATTTTTATCAGCTGATATCTGTTTATTAACAGTATCTTTTGCTTCCTTTACATCAGCTCTCTTAACAGTAGAGAGAGTAGTTTTTCTGATGGTGGATAACGGCTTGGTGCTTGCTGCAGAAGAAACTGGTCGAGTTAAAGGCATAGGTTTGGCTGCAACAGAAACTTTACTAGGAACTGATGTTGCAGGCCTACTTGGAACATTTCGTACAGGTGGGGCATTCACCTTATTACTTTGATTTGAAGGTTGCCCTTTGGGAAGGGTAGAAGACCTAGTTGGAGTTGAGGTTTTGGCTCCCGGCATAGTAACAGCAGGCTTTGGTCGCAAAGTAGAACTACTAACTTTTGAGGGAACATTTTTAGCAGTAGATCCAGAATTAGGAAGTTTTGCAGCAACTGCACCAATACTTCTTGAAGCAGCAACCTTTGGAACCTTATTAGTAACAGCTACAGAACTTTTGGAAGTTGCAGCAATTGTTTCTTTCTGGGAACGAGCAGCATTTGTAGCAATTCGAGTTTTTTCAATGGCTGTTTTAGCAACCGATGCTACTGTAGCTGGTTTAACCATTTTATTTCTTTCCTTAGTATCTTTGATATCAACTTTTCTTCCAGCTAAATGCAACTTATTTTTATCATTTAAAATTGAACTTTTTTTAGTTTTAGATTCAACGACGGGTTTTGAAATTTCTTTTTTTGCTTTGGAAATTGTTTCAGATTTTGTTCCTTTCTTCAGCGTTTGTTGCTCCTTTTCTTTCGATTTGACATTAGTGTCATTGCTACCTTTCATGTAGCTCCAACCACCGTCTTTCTCAGAATCTGAATCAATATCTTCTGTAACACCTTCTGCTTCTGGCACTCCCACAGGTATAGATTGCAGATCAACAGCAACAGTTTCAACTGGTAGTTCAACTTCATCGCTAGAAGGTAACACAGCTTCTGTTGTTTTATGATCACCTTGTAAGCTAATTTCAACCAATTCAGGGCTGATATTTTCTAAGAGAAGAGGTGCACTTGGTACTTCAACTTCTTGTTGCAAATCTGAAAGAGTTACAATATTCACTTTTTCATCAGTACATTTGTTTACAGGTGGAACGTCAGACATTTGAAGAGTATTTAGATGAGAATCTTCTGAAGTAGTTTTATTAAGTTCATCACAGCACAACACGTGTTGTTCAACAGAATTTCGAATAGGCTCAGAATCTAAAGAATCTTTCTTATTGGCAGATATTGCACTATTAAGATCCTCATTATTATCTTTTATCTCCTTCAAGTGATTCAATGAGTTGTCGGGTGAAACTAGTTCATCATTAATATTTAAAGCGGTATCATTAACAGTGCAACTAAGAGCTTTATTTGTTTCATTTTCTAATTTAATTGTACTTGCTTGAATATCAAATATTGCATTTTCATTACACAAGTTTTCAGATGAAACTATTTTTTTAGTTTCATTTTCAGAAAGATGGAGATTAGCAAAGCTGTCCACAATCGAGGAACTCACACTTGTTTGAAGGCTTTCAGTACACACTGTTTCTACCTTTTCAATATCAATATTGTTTTTCTTAGTTTCGACAGTTGTATTATCGTTTGTGGAGTTTGCATTCTCATCCTTTACTTTATCTGAAACATTATTATTGTCCAAACTTTGTAAATTAGTCACATCACCTGCATCAAGACACATTTCTTGATCAATAGTTTCTTTGTTTAGAGTGCATAAATTGGGCAGAGGTTCTTCAACACAAAATGATTTCATTACAAATGGTTCTGCATATGGATTCAGTTTCGTTGGACTTTGCAAAGAGTTTTCTTGAGACATTTCAGGGGATGAAAGACGCTGTACAGCAGATTCTATTGCATTGGAAACTACAGATGAAGCAATTCCAATAGCTTCTTCTGGAGTAATGGCTTCAACACTACTTATCACAGAACTACTGTTTTGCATCATATTTTTTACAGTTTCACTCCCACTTAACAAATCAAAATTGCCTGAAATAGTAGCAAATTGTGAAGGAATTTCAACAGGATCAGACTGAATTTCGTCTGTTCTGTTGTCTAAGGCATCGCCACTTTGTTGAAAGTATGAATACTCACACTGCTCTACTTTAGAAAAACTGATATCCTGCTGTTTGCTGTGAGAAAAACTTTCAAATTGCTGAGAAGCTAAAATATCATCAATTGGAGGAGTGGGAAGTTCACTTAAAGCGGTGGTTTCAGGAGCAAAATATGCTGAGTTTTGTTGTGGTATAGAAATTCCACAAGCTCCATCACCATGATCTGTGCTCATGGCTTGAAAAATCATGCTGGATTCATTTTCAACATATTGATAACATGAATTTCCCAACCCAGTAGAACTTAGAACATTTGCAGTATTTTTCAACTTTTTAGTAGAAGTAACATTTAGTTCCAGTACATTAGGTTTCACAAAAGTATCACCATTAAAAGAAGCAGGTGTAATTTCATAGTCTTGGCCATTCATCGAAAACATTTCCTGTTGTAACAAATCAACTTTTGGTAAATTTGAGTAAAAATTTTTGGCATCTTCTTTTATAGCTTCCAGGTCTCTCAAATATACAACCACAGCAGTTATGTTATCCTCTGAACCTTGCAATTTTGCTCGATGTACTAATTTTGCAGCAACCGTATCTGATGGTTCAGCTGGGGATGCATCCATTATGTAATGATATAATGATGTAGTAACATCCTCTGGTGACATTCCATCCCACAATCCATCACAAGCAAGAACCAAGAAATCCTCAGATCCATCAAGAGTCAAAATGCTAATTTCTGGTTCATTGCTTATATAAGGTTTATGATCAGGGTCCCCTATTAAGAGAAACAACAAACACAAAATTAAAGCTAGAACTTCAAATTTAATGCTAAATCAAAGTTAAATTATACATTTCAATAAAATATAAGTGTTTCGAATAATTATAAAAATTATCACAGGCATTTATGCAACTTGTACCTTATTATGTCACACAAGAATAAAAATATGTATTTCCTCACAGTTTAAGTACAAACCAAATGAAAAAACACATGCATCCTTTTGCAAATACAGTGGTGGTAAAAAAAATTGAATCACCCGCGCGACAAAGAGAGGAATGTCATCCCGACTGCATTGAACACACAGTCAAGCATCCCGTATCCCAGATGATTCGGGGATGTATTTCTGATCAAGGAGTTGGTGGGCTTCACTTTGCGCAAGGAACGGTAAACACTCAGGTGTATATTGGCATTTCCGAGGAAAAATTGCTTCCTACTATCCGGGATCACTTTACTTCAGTTCCAAACGTCATTTTCCAGGATGATTCTGCTCCGTGCCACAGGGCAAAACTGGTAAGGAGCAATTTAAAAACCTTTCTCCTGCCATTAGACTTAAATTGATATGAGGTTAAGTAATTTTCTTTCTCTTTACTCATACGCAGGTTCAGAAATGGAAAAACTAGCATGGGGTCAGCAGTTTGCCTTGGCGCCAGAAACAGCCCTGATCTACGTAAACAATTATCGGATTCCTGCTGTTAAATGTTTATTTCTTAAATTTTGCAGAATTTCACTTACATTCATCGTTAATCGGTCGACCAAAACTTCTCACATAATCCCATTGTTGTGAAAATGCGAGGGTGATGCAATTTTTTTTTTTACCAGCACTGTACTATTAACTCCTGATTAGAAGAGGGCTAGGGTGGCACAGTACACATGCGGATAAGAAAACCTAGCAAATAATCCTTAAAATAAGTAAAGACAATGCTAGTGTATACAATAATCTATACAAAATTGATAACTAGCACATTAATTTTAACTCTGACTAAAAATCATGTGTAGGTAAAAGCTAAAAAATATCCGCTCATTACTACAATTGAATTACACACATAAGGAAATTGATCAAGTTAGGTTAAACCAACAACATATATGGGTGTTACTATATGCGTAGACGTAAGAATTAGGTTTCAACTAGCTTGATGTTATTAGAAGGAAGAGGGAGAAAAAATATGAAAGACACAGCATAGATTTTGCATTTTTTGAGTTTAAAATGGGGCATTTTCCCTACATTCAGAAAATTATCCCTGCAAAAAAAGAGTCAAAACATTTTAACATCAATCACAACCATTTAATATCTTTTTGGCAATTAACTGGTAGGTTTGACATATCTCGGGCTTGGGGTCACACAAATGTAACTGCCCCCACTTTAAGTTTGTTGATTACACAAAGTCGTGTCAGCCATTTCGATTATGTTTCTCTAAACAAGATAAACACTGTACATAGATATGCAAACACATGCACAAATCAGAAATCAAGCCAGATGGACATACGCTGTTGCAACTCTTAGGTTGAAGTCTGATATGCATGTACTCAAAAGTAACAAAAAAAATGTAGTTACGTTTTGCGTTGATCGTAAGCCACCAATTTATAGTCTTTAATTATTAATGTTTTACCTTCATTTCAGCCTGAATTTTCTTCATCATTCAACACTAATGTTTAAATGAAACAAAAGTTTCAACACCATTTATGTAACTACCATTTATGTCGCAAAATTCAAAAAGTATTTCACAACAATGTGTGCTAGTTGCTATTTGTTTTTTATTGACACAAGTCCAAAAGCTAATTAACAAAGCACTGCAATATTTTTGTTCCAATACGGGATGACACAATATTACTCAAACTTTTGCCATAATTAAATTCTTGTATCATTCATGTAATTTTGTACACTTTTTGAAGTTGACCCCAAGCTCTTTGTAGTTTTCTTATACCCTAAGTGATACTGAAGAGAACCACTGCATTACTACATAGGTAAATTAATAGGCATTATAAGTACCTTAATTCTACAAAAAAACTAATATAAGCTGTTTTACCTAGTGCTCTTGTTACTGCTAAAACTCCATTAACCCTTAGTACACCTGAAAATGTAATATGACCTCCGAGCTTCTCAATTCTTCGTCGCTCATCCTGCACAAAAAATACTATGTTAATATTGAGAACATAAAACCTTGTGTTATTAAAGTTGAAAAAAAAAGAAAAATGAATAAAGCAATAAACTTTGGAAAGGAAATTTAAATAAACTTTACTGCATTTGTCAAACATACATGACATATATGAAACTTCATAGCATTTTTAAGTATCCAGTTACTGAGCTTCTTTTTGATGAATAAGAACTTATATAGTGCTTATATAAGTTCTTATATAGCTTAGATGCACATGATAAGCTACAAGAAGTACTTATATAGCTATTCATGTGCAGCAATTCTAAGTTACAATCTTCAATACACTTTTATTCATTGGGCTGCTTAAGTTATTACAAGAAAAATTAGATTTTTATATTGCCAGAGAACTTAGAACCAGTGATAGACAAAAGCAGTCGTGAGTCACATTTTGCATTCAATCGTTATGCATTATGCAAAATGATCGCATAGTACATATGAATAATTATAACATACGATCAGGGTTGTCAAGGTTTTGGACACTATGGTAAAAACCACAGTAAAAACCCTGGTTTTTACCCTCCTGTCCGAAAGTGTCCAAAACTATTTTTAGAAAAATTGTATTCTGTGAAAAAAACAGAGAATAAAATGTATCAGTGTAATGTTTTATAATAAACATTCATTCAATGAGAACATTCAACTTATTTATGCAGTCGATTTTAATCTAGTTTCACAGAAGTTGAATTCTTGATTAAAATTTCAATTTGTATGCATGAGTTTATTTTATTATTATTATTATTATTTTTTTTTTTTTTGAAAATAGTAACCAAATTTCCCTATGTTCATGCATGTGTGCAAATGAAAGCAGGGTTGGCAAAGTTTTTACCATCCTGTTCAAAACTCTTGTGCCCGAAAGCAACCAAAACTATTTTTGAGAAACTATATTTTGTGAGAAAATATTAAAAACAGAACAAAATCTGTCAATTTTTTTTTTTTTTTTTTTGACTGTTTAATATATTTATCCAATGTGAGCATTCAAGTATATGTAACTTATTTATGCAGCTGATTTTAATCTAGTTAAGCAGAAATTAAATTCTTCATTAAAAAAATTTAATTTGTATGCAGGAGTTTCTTTTTTTTCCCCATAAATCAAATTTTTTGACATTTATGCATGTGTTCAAAAGAAAGTGTTCGAAGTATGGTGCACTAATTGACTTAAATGCAAGAAATTACATTTTTTTGTAGTTACAGAATGTATTATATTAAAAATAGGAACTAAAAAAATAGCAAAAGTTTTGTAATATAAGTGTTCAATCATCAATTTCTTGTTCTTTAATCAATGATTTAAAAACTAATTTTCCTTCAAACATCATGTAAAATTTATTTGCAAAAAACATTTTAAAAAAATTAAGCTTTTTTTTTTCTTGCACCTAAATATTGCACATTACTAACATTCCTTTGAGTCATAAATGGAAATGAAATTAGTTGTCTTGGTAGTGTTGTGAATTTCCTTTCATAACTCTACCAACTGTTACATAACAAAGTTTTTATGTAATAGTTATTGGCGAGTTTTTTAAGTAAAATATTTTTTAAATGAATATTTTGGAGATTATTATCAATCACTCATTAATATCAAAATTTATGCATTACAAATATTGCAGCAAATACAAGCTGATCAGATTACACCCCTCTAGCTTTAGCATGGTTTTGGAAAATTTAAGACAGTTTCTCACACTTTTGGAAGATAAAAACCACCTGTCCTATCCTAAACCAGGCCAAAACTCAACCCTGCATACGAGTGTAACTGTGACAGTGACTTCAAAACCTTAATGACTCCAAAACTTGATACAGTGGACCCGCACTGATGTTAGACTCGCATGTGATGTTTTTTAAACAAGAGATATTAAAATTTAAAAAAATAAAAAATAAACAATTAGGTTAAAAAAAAATTTAAACACAAAATACAAATCATTTTGCATTTTTTGCTTACTTTCTAAAAAAGCAATAAATAAACTAATAAAATAGAGGAGATAAATCAATCTTATACATAGGGTACAGCAGCGGATTTAGGGGGGGGGGAGGGGCAGGGGGCCCCAGTCTTCGAACTTCTTATTTTCCTCAATAGTACTGCTACTCATCCCTGTTGAAGAAAAAGCTTTAATCTACCCTATTTCATGATCCGTTAACTTCCTACCTTTTAATATCTTCACAAAGAGTACCAAAAGTTTGAAGAAATTAAAGAAAAAAAAACTACAAGTTCAGGAGTTTCCACAATCTTATTATTTACTGTGGTATTTATTTTAGTATATGTACATTAAGTATTTAAGAAATACTGGTGGCCTTAAAGTTGTTACTCAGGCTAAAATACAACTTTGAATATACCATTGTTTTCCTTTCAATTGCATATTTTACAAACCTCAACTGTTATGTCATTTCTTACAAATGAACATTAATAATTAATAATTCACAAAAATATTAAAATCCCTTTAATTTTATTTTCCCGTTTTCTCAAATTTTTTTACTGCCCTTAAAGTTTTTACTCAAGCTGTATTGTCTTCAGAAACAATTTTCAGCTATAAAACTACAGTGAACATGGTATAACGTTATCTAAGTGTCCAGAATATTTAGGGAGCTACAGTCAAGAGACGTTATAGACTATTATTTCTGTTAATGGGCAATTGAATTTGATTTCGACGTTATAACAGTTGTCACTATAAATACTGTAACTATAGTCAAGTTCAACTGAGGCAGTGAGAAGCAAAGGGGCGCAAGGGCTAAAATTTAAAACTTGAGATAACCAGTACAAATAAATGTTAGGAGAAATGTGCCTCTGTTTTCGGACAAGAGATGATACTTTTAGCCCTGGAAAATGCTGCTATATATCATGCTTTAAAAAATCATTTTCGAAGAAAACCTACCAAGAATTTGAACTAAAAATGAGTTTTACTCAAAACTTTATAATGTACCACTTACATCACTTTGTTTCTCATTGTCTCAACTATATTTCAAAATAACACACACACAAATGCACAATGTACAAGTAGGGATACAATCTAGAATATTGCATAGCTATTTGTTGTTGTCATTAAGTGTGATTTCAATTACGGATTGCAAATACATTAATATTAAAATGAAAAATACCTCTCGATCAGGTTTGTGTGAACTTGTGATAATTGTTGGTTTCCCTTGTTTAATAAGAACAGCTTGCGAATCTCCAAGCCATGAAATATATATTTTATTTTCCTGGACCAAGGCACATAAGACTGTGCAACCACTTTTAATGTTCTGAAAAACAGTAAAATTAGTTATGAAATGTTAAAAATATCTGTCAAAATTAATACAAATCAGATTCTGCTAGGTATAAAACAGTATTTGTTAACAAGTTGCGGATTTACTGTGCCTCAAATACCGTAATCACAAAGGGCCCCCAAGACAATAAGGTTTTGAAGGGGATACAAAATGTACATAATGAATCTTTTATATAGCTCTGTACATGCACCCTTCCCCTCGCTTTTAAAGAAGTGCAAGGTCATAACTGTTGAAAATTGGGGGAAATTGTGAAGAATTTAAGTTTAAATTGCAATCTTAATATGATATTTTCTAGGCTGTCATCATAACTGAATAAAGTGGAAGAAGTTAAGGTATCATTGCAAAATGCTACTTTCAGTCAAAAATGTTAAAAGCTTTTTACTGGGGCTGCAGAGGTTTACATCTAAAAAAAAAAAATATTACAATGGAAATTGAAAATTTCATTCTAAAAAGTCAAATGTTTTCTGTGCTATTTGATATTTTAAGAATTCATTTACAAAACAATCCTGGGGGGGGGGGCACCCCCAAAAACCCTTCCATTTCATGTTCGAACTTCATTTACAGGGTTAATACGCTATTTGGATGAAAAAAATTCCATAACTTTTCCAAGACTTTTTCATGACTTGAATAAAAAATTTCATGACCTTGTTACAGCATTATTAAATATCTAACAGGAATAGCACTATTTAGTATCTAACTTTCCAATTTTTAGAAAAGAGCACTACTTCATTGAAGCACTTTCTTGTAATGGGAAAAAATATCAGTATACACTTAAAAAACTAAACTATTCTTATTTGTCTTCATCATATAAGTTAAGTAAAGTAAAATCGTAGTAAATGGAATATAATGATGCTTAAATGTCTAATACTTTTTTATATAAACAGGCAGAATGATAACCAATGGGAAAAAGGTAAATGAGTCATCACTTAGTTTCAATAAATTTGTTTCAAAAGTTGCCTTTCAGTGTCAACACCGCATTTAATCATCCACATAACTTGACAGTATTTTGGTTCTTTAAAGTAAAGTCACAGTTCAATTTTTTTACATTTCTAATCCAGGTAATAATATTTAAAAGAAACATTCAGTAGTGAATTAGTCTTCTGATTCAATAGTACTTGTTTTGTTTACTTATTTGCAAATTTTCAAGTGCATATAAATTAACAAGTTCAGAAATTTCAACACATAATGTGCGATTCCTAACATTGAACGTAGCAGTGGGCTGCATGGATTAGTTTTGCGGGCCGTATGTTGGGCACTACTGCTTTCGAGTATTAGAATTCCCCTTTTTCTGTATTTTATCACCTAACTAAAGATCTTTATTTTCTAAAACCTTCAACAAATTAAGATAAACTCCTGATAAATTTTATAATAAATTTATTACGAGTGATGGATACCAACTCAGATGCAATTGCGTTTTTAGAATGGGCGTGGTCAAACCAAGAACTCGCAAGTTTGCTACTAAAGAATATAAAACATAAGTGTTGAAAATAATAGTTAATTCAAAATGTGTGATTGATGCCCAAGCAGTAAAATCACATCACTAAAAACAACGAGTGGTTGCGACAGAAGTGGATGCAATGATATTTCAAAATTCAGATTTGGTTTTTGAATCACTCAATTTTCGACTTTTAATAACTTTTATGCGCTATACTATTAAATCACTTAAGATTTCTTACACTCTTTTAGTTACTGTTACTTTCTCTTTGTCCAGGACATTTTTCCATGACTTGAAATAAATTTCCATGACTTTGAATGAAAAATTCAATTTTCCACGACTTTTCCAGGTCTGAAATTTGCTTATTTTTTTCCCATGACTTTCCAGGATTTCCATGACCCATACGAACCCTGCATTTACAAGAAACGCCGGAGAAGAATCTCTGAGCCTTATCCCTTCCCCTATCGTTACCAAAGATGGCCTACAATTTCTTTTTTTGCACTTCAATTTTTCGAAAAGCTTTTGGGGGCAAGTTCCTGAATCCCAACTCTCCATTAGCAGAGATCGTTCAAGATTATTATTTTGATTTTAGAACTTTAATTTTCAAAAATTTCTGAGAAAGCTTCTCTGTAGCACAACTATTCGCCTACCGTCATAAAAATGGCCTACACCTTCTCTTTAGGCCTTCAATTTTGCAAAATTTTAGAGAGAAAGCCTAAAATTATCTAAAATTACGTTTTTAGAGCTACAATTTTGAAAGATCCCTCCCCCTCGATTTCTGCTTTAATACTAATCTTCACTTAAAACTATGCTCTTACTGCTGAAAATTAAATTAAGCCCTAACCTCAGTTTTGACTCATTTAAATAAACATTTTTTAAGCCCTTAAGCCAGTGCAAAGATAGAACAACAAGCAAAATATCGATACCCCCAATTATGACGTCCATAGATTGCAGTTATGTCCTTGTTAAACAAATCACTCTGGAATAACCACTAACTGAGCTGGAGGCAGATATTATTTCATTGAAATCAAAATTAAAAACTGGAAGCTTAAATTAACTTAGCACACCAGCCATATTTATTTGTCCCCCCCCCCCCCCCCCGCCCCCAATTCCACTTAGGTTCTGGGAAGGAGGGGGGTTAGTTCAAATGCGTTCTGTCCAGGAAGCATCACTGAACTTGGCCCCATGGTTCTGCAGTAAACAAAAGGACAAATGAAACTGTTAATCGGCCACTGCCTCTAACGCGAAATGAAATTTCTTGATAACCTTTCTATAGATAAAAGAAAATGAAAAACCAGCTAAATACTCCATGAACTAACTTGATATGAAGTAGGATTAGCAACAGATAAAATTATCAAGTGAACAAAAATTACAACTTCTGGAAAAGATATGAGTAGTCGGATATTTTTTATGCCCCCTACATGGGGGGGGGGGGGTAATTAAAGAAAGCTGAAAAAATGCAATTTAAAATTGGAAATGATCACTATTATATCACGATATAACTGTTGCTTTACTTTTTTTAATCCTAGAATCTGTTAAACAATACCAGTCATGCATTTGTAGTTAAGTACTGATTTCAATCTGCTGTTTTCATCCATCATGGCTTGAGTCAACAAAATGCTTTCTTTAATCCCGTTTTAAAAATCTCGTCAGTTTATCTTCAGGTGATTTTTTTTAAAACTGGATTAGGGAACAATGAAGTTTTCCCGGTTATGTCAATCAAGTAGCTATGAAACTTACAATTTATGCCGCTATCGTTTCAAAGCAAATCAGTGTACTTCATACTGCATTTCAAATGTATTTCGTTTCTCTTCACAACATTTTAAATGAACTACTTACTTCTTTAGCACATCTTTTTAAAAAACTTTCATCCGTAATTTTGTAAGCCTCTCTAATCGCTGTAGTCGTATCAAGAAGAAAACAAGGATGCTTGGCAATGTTCACATGGAGCTGAGCTGATGCAAAATTTGCAGCCTCAATACCAGAATGTCCATCAAACACAGCATAATAACTATGTAAAGGGGCATCCTAAACATTATAATAATGTAAGCTATTAAGTTGGAGAAATCATAACAAATTTAATTTAAAAATACTGTACTAAAAAATTAAGGAAACTACCAAAACAGGAAGATAAAAAACAAAAACATTTGGTAAGAATCTAAGCCAAGTACCACTAAATTACAACACAATTTAAATGAATTTTCACAAATAAATAAAGAATAAGATGAAAAGTTTCAGTTACATTGTCCACAGTGTTAGGTTACTTCACGCAGAAATCAGTGTTTCCCCCAGGCCTTTCTAGAAAAGTACTGCACCCTGCCCTATTTTTAGCATTCCTCTACGCACCTTCCATGCCCCTTTGAAGTTGACAAAAATTCACCACAAAGGCAATTTTCTCTGATCACAAAACTAATTTTCCTTGATTCTAAGTAATTATTTAAAAAATAATTACAATAGTAACAATTAAAAGAAAAAACTATCGAGAAATACTTGGATTTTCAATGCAAGTAGTATACATAAAAGGATAAAAGCACCCTTTCTATTGCAAAATTTCAATTCAAAAGTGCCCTTTAATCTGGAAATACCTTGCTTCTTTTTCGGTCTGGGCAAAACCCTAGATATTATCCTAATTAAGTATGTGGTATACTGCCGTGCTAAGCACAGATGTGGTATCTGCACATTTTATCAAAATTGAGTTATTGTCACCAGGTGGTTGTTAGTAATTTAATTTACCTAAATCTCAAGTTTTTTGGCGATTTGTAAACGCGAAATATTAAAAAAAAAATTTAAGAAAAAAGTCGTAACTGCAAATTTGCTTAGTTTGCTAAGGCAATTTTGAACGTAAATGAAATACTAAGCCTTTAAAGTGGTATCTGCGCAGTTACCACTTTTTTCCTTAGTAATTTGTAGATACGACTTTTATACTTTAGTAAAGCAGAATATTTAATAATGTAGTAGTTTATTGTAACACAGAACATTAAAACCGTTGAATAGTTGATACAGGTTGATAATAAAAACTAATACAACTTTGCATAATTGTTAAAGTAAATATTCAGCTTTTTCTATTTAAATGGTTATTTAAAATGCAAATTCTAAAAATGAAATGCATGTAAAATATTCATATCTAATTCTTTCATGCAAAAAAAAAACGCATTTCATTCTACGCCAGTAATAATTTTATTTAAGTATCGTCTGCTGCCAAAATTATCTTCATGCTCGGTAAAAATGAATCTAGAAAAGAAAACATTATAAAAAAAAAAGAAAATTTCTTTGAATATAAAAACAGAAAATTGTTATGGATTACAGTTTTATTTGTCCGGGGTTTTGAAAATGGTATCTTTCAGAAGGTAGATTCTGTTAGATTTGTATTAACAAAATAAAGCAAAACAGCTAAGTCCAAAGAAAGCAGATGTTTTCAGTATTATTTAATAATACATTGAGCACGTTTTCTAAGCTATTTCTGTCGTATCTGTGCAGATACCCCTAAAAATGTCTAGTAATTGTCACTTACGGTGAAAATAGCTTAGTATATAAAAAGGTTTTGAAAAGAAATTTTGTCGTAACTACATTTATTTATTTTAAATTAAGATTTTTACAAAAATACTCTCTTACGGTTTTTAGATAAGTTATTTACGAAACAACTACCGCAAGTTGAGCATTTAATGAAGTCATAAATAAAAAAAAAGAGTTGTAAAACTTTAATCATCAATTTCTCATTTTGAGCTCTACTGCAGATACCACATCTGTGCTTAGCACGGCAGTATAGTCAACGCATATTTTTTTAGCCAGAATAGTCACTCAACTATTTTGTGCGTCGGCTACGTCCAGACGATTCCACGCCCTTGTTTAATAAGAATCAACCTTAACTTCATGTTTCAGATTACCAGGAGGATTGGAATCTTTCAACCAGTATACACCATTTTTTTTCCCCCGAGTCCTCACTTTGTCGGCATTTACCAATTTCAATTTTGAATTTTTTCCCCACTATTATATACCACTTTTATACTTCTCAAGTATCAATAACAAACTGATAAAAAAAAAATTGATACTTAAAATGTTGACAGTTTTTTTTATTTCGCCCACAAAATCGCCTCAAAATCGAGCCGCTAGACTAGAATGGTACCATCAGAGTTCGAAAATATCATGATATTCTCGAAAATATCAAAAATGTCTGATATTGTGATATATATATCTAATATTTTCAAGCAGAACAATCTAAAAACGTCAAAATAGTGAATGCATACTAAAATTACTCTTTGTTTTCTTATATTATTATTATTACAATATGCAGACTTAAAATTAAGGTTTCTTTCATTATTTATATCTGATATTTCATTTTACATTTTTATCAACTTTAATAAGAGTTACTTTAGCATTAGCTGTTTTACTCATTTTTCTTCTGTTAGCTACTTTTACACAGTTATATAATTTAAAAATAACAAATGCATTAGTCGGTGCACAGTCATTAGACATTTTCTTTTTTTCTGACCAACGTTTAATATTTAACTAGGCACTTTTAATGTGAAATAAAATTGTTACATTACTAATAATTTCAGGAATATAAAATAAAAAGGAATATTATATTACTTTGTTATATTAATGATGAATTAATACATCACAAAAATATAGTACTTAACTTTTTGCTTCTTTTTAATAATAGATGAACAATATTACTCTTAATATAATTTTTACATTTAAAATATTACAGTTGAAAAAATAAATATTGAAAATATCATGATATTTTCATATTTTGAAAATAAATATTGGATACATATCGTGATATATATCGACTGATATATATCGGCAAACCCTGTATACCATTAATTGTGATCACATTAAGCAGCGCCTACTGTAGTAGCACCAATGCCTCCTAAATACTAAATGCCTATCGCTTTCTCGATTTTAACATGGAGCAAAAGTGATCCCAATAAGTAAATTTTGGTACTCTTGCTACTGCCATCTATCAAACGTCGAAAGTATTAGAAATTAATAGCCGAAAACACGATTGATTAACTATTAAATTTTGAAATTAACAAATTAACATTTGATTTGAAAGATTTGTATACATTGCCATAGCAACGCCACCTTTGTATTGCCGCCAGGTATCATTGATAGTGTACTGGCATAGGATCACTTTTTAAGGCAAATGCAATAGAGATTTAGTATTAAGGAGGCGTTGGTATCACATAGTTTAAATATTACTTTATTACATGTAATTAATGCTTACTAATCTAATTATATGTACTCAAACTTTACTTCAAAACTACATTTCTTTTTTTTTCACACAAAATTAAAACTTATCTAATAAAGTTTTAACAAATAATTTTCCTCCATTTCTACTGGAAGGTTTTTACCAAGTTTTTCTCAAAGAAACTTGCCGACTTTGATTATCATCTATTTATATTTTAGTTTTACCCCCCCCCCCTTCTTGCATTGCATTCTATTTTTCCTCTAGTAAACATATCAAATTCCAAATCATTAAATGTTTGATTTTGCAATTATTTTAAACACTTATTTTGGATTTGACTGCTTTAGGTAGGTCTCTAACCTTAATATTTAAAACTGAATTTAAATCCGGGTAAATGACATGTTTGTCCTCCATCTTTCTTCTTTTATTCCTCGTTGCAAAGGCTGAAGCGGTGTACAAAGAAGGACCAACAGAAGAAAAGGATTCCTCCAAATTGCTTTCATCCAGCAAAGTAGAACACACAGATGGGAGCTGATTCATGGCTTCCATGTATAAACTAGTGGCATTCGGAACTAGAAAATATTTTTCATTAAGCACATAAAACTGTTAAGGGTACAAATGATATCAATTAACTGGAATATAAGAATATTATACACACACACATATATATATATACTTACAAATGCTGAGAAAAGCAACATGCTTTTCTCATCAAAAGCTTTTCGAAAATAAATATCAACACACTTTTCGTTATGTAAAGCTATGGTAACCTTGTCAGAGCAGTGCAATTAACTAGTAGCACATGATTAACCTTTCCTGAAATGATACTGCAAACAAGTCAGTAGACTGTTAGTCTCTAAGATATTCCTCATCTCTATTTTGATCTAAGTTTCAAAAATTTTACAATCCACTGAAGACGGACTTACGGTCTTTTAATGCCCAGCATTACCTTTAGACCAGTGGTTCTCAAACTGGGGAAGAGGCGAGAGGTGCCGCAAAGTGTCCATGGTATCAATATGTATGTTAATTGGGTTTGTCAAATAAGGTCAAATAGACCAATAAGGTCATACCCCTATTTTTCAATGTAGCATAGTAAAATTTTGCTAGATTGTAACTTCATCGTCATCAGAATGACTAACTGATGATAAAACGTTATCAACAATCAGTTTTTAATAACCATAAAAAAATATAGTAAAAGTTCTTTCAGAAGATTGATGATGTAAAAATAACCTGATCTTATTTTGCTGCAAGTTTTGCTTTTACATGGTTCACTGTAGGTTGCTGGGGAAAAAAGTTCTTTACGGTTCTTTTGTAGCCTAATTTATGTAGTTGAAGAAGTTGGAAATTTTCCTTCTTTAATTTACTGAATTTCATTGAGTGCACAAAACATATTGCACCCTGGCAAAGACAGTGACAACTCAAAATTTTGGGAAAACGCACTAACTACTGATTTAAAAATCTAAACTTAATGAAATGCTCTTCTAGCAACAAAACTTGCAAAAGGTTAGCTTACATAACTAGTGTGTGGTGGTCTAAAAACGATACAACCAGTGGTGACACATCAATAAAATTTCATAACTCAGAAGAAATTTTTTTGAACTTTAAGTAATGCATTATTCATTAAAACAAGAAAAACTTATCAGCACACATGATGTTTTTGAGCGTATTGTAATATTTGAAATCAAATCACTAAAATCTACTATATTGATTAAAACCTTGATTTTCTCATTTTCTTTTTTTTTTTTTGAGTTGTGTCACTTTTCTTGTCGGAGTACGGTGTGATGTTGAGGTTACACACACCCCGTCTAACACTTACGTTGCCAAAAAAAATAAAAAAAACACCTTGCCAGTTTCAGGTTAAAGAAATGAAAAAATTAAACTGAATCAGATAAAACATAATTACATTTCTCAGAATCTTCATCATCTATTTCAATCTGTTTAAAAAATGAGGCAGCTATTCTTTCCAATGTTCTTTGTGCTATAACTAATGCTAATGCATGAGGACATTTCCTAGGGTGAAAAAGAACATCTTTAGAAAAACTTTTTAAAAAAAGTTTTGGTGAAACATACAACATATATATTAAACATGCAACAAAAAAAAAAGGTATTAACTGAAATACATGCATACATGTACATACCCTTTAGGCCAACAGTTTTCCGTTTATCAATAAATATCTATTAATAATACAACAGTTTTCCCACAAATCCTTACTTGCCCAAACAAAAATAATTTAATTAAAAAATTTATTAGTTAATACAAAACAAAACCCTCTTGTTTTCTCTCTGCACCGGAAAAAAGAATCTAAGTAAAAAGTGCAGACAACTAAAAATAAACAGAGTTGATTCTCTCTGAGAAAAAGAACTCAATTAAACTGGGAACAAAAAGAAAAAAAAAGAGAGAGAAACGGAGGAGAAAAAAAACCCCTATTCCTCACAAAAAAAGGGTAAAATATACAATATAATTAGAACAGTGAAAAGCAATCCCCCCCCCCCCCTCCGGGAGAAGAAAAAAAAAGTTAAGTCACCCATTACAATTAGAACAAAATGAACATTGCTCTCCAGCATAATCCTGGAAAAAGAAGATGTACATTAAAATATGAAATCATAATTCAAAACTCCCCCTCACCTTTTGGATTTTTTTTAAAATATGCATTAGAATTGGAAAATAGAAAATGTGAATTATGATTAGAACCCCCCCCCCCCCTTTCATAGATTAATAAAAATAGTCTTTACAATTTAAACAAAATAGATATATTTTTCAAGGAAGAAAAGTAATTTAATTAAAATACTCATAACAATTAGAACAATATGAAAGCCCCCTTCCCCTCAATAGAAAAAACTATTTAATTAAAATATTAAAATAAGCATAAATTACAATTTAAACACAATAAATGTCCCCTTCCGAGGACGAGTACCGATAGATTAATTCACAAAAAAAAAAAAAAAACACACACACACATTTATGAGGAATAAAAAAGTTCTTGCTTATGCAGAAAGCAGCCCCCCCCCCCCCTTTGGAAGTAAACATACTACACATTAATTAATTTTGTGTACATAACGGAAGGACTCATTGTTTCAAGACTAGATTAAGTAAAATGAAAACATTGATGCATTTTTACACAGCTGCGATATTATACCTTCAAATAAAACATTTTTATTCCTAATTGAATTTCAAATAGAATTTACCTGCATAACTCAAAATAATAATGTAAGAAATGAAAACCACCCAAGAGCTCTGAAAAATATACAGAACAATCAATAAATAAATTCAAAGGGAAAAAAGCGCAAAAATATATTGGAAAAAAAAAAGATTCTACTGTGTCAAATCAATTTTTTCTTTTTTTTTTTTTTTTTTGCGCGCAAAAAAGGGGAGGGGGGCGAAATTTGTTACTTTTCCGGAGGGGGCTCGCGAAGGTCTGCAATTTAGGAACATCTGCATTAAAAGATATTACATTTAGAACAAAACGAGAGCCCCCCCCCCCCCCATAAAAATGCTTAGTTAAAATGTGAACAAGTGAAAAAAAATTAAAACTCCACAGCGGCTAGAGTTGAGTGTGTTCTTTTTTACTTTGTTTCCACTGAATTAATTAACTTTTTTCATAGGTTAGCCTTCAGAATTTAGGTGTTCTGAAGCTGTGTTGAATGACAATGGGAGACTACCAAAAACGATTGTCCTGCCCAAAACGGAACGGCTGATGGTCACTTTAGTCATACGGTTTTCGCGAATAAAAATGAGGGGAGGGAGGATGTTCATTCTTCAAAAATTTAACGAATTTTAAATTTATTAGCTCCATTTCAATAGATGCAACTACAAAAAGCAAAAACACCGTTTAATAGCGCTCTTTAATTAAGTGACTAATCATTTTGCTCACAACTGAGATGAGTCGTCTGTCATCGGGCCGTCAGCCCGGGGGTGGGTGGGGGGGAGAAGAGAGGGCGATCTCCCCAAGATATGAAAAGAAGGCGTAAAATTAGTTTTTGCTGCTAACAATTTAGTTTTAAAAATTTGCCCTTATATTTAAAAATAGTTATACTAACGCAATAGTAACGCAAAAAATATTTTAGTTGTCGATTTATTTCTTGCATTTCATTACATAACACCCAAATATTTCAGATTGCCTATTCAATTATGTAACAATTAAAATTTTAAAAATGCTCGATTTTTTTTATTTTTCCATCATGCGCCCATGACCATCCACTACATTCGTTAGCGCGATTTTTGCGGCTTTTTCATTCTATTAACTTTCGTTTCTAGTAAGAAGGGGGGGGGGGGGGCAGAAAATATTCGCCCCGGATGCGGTTCTCTTTGGTCGGCCTAAGAGATATTTATGGAGAAATCACACAGCTGAAATCCAAAATGGCGGTGTGAGTTCCACTGCCGGCAGGATCTGGGATCGGCGATGTAAATCCCGATTTCAAAAAACATGAACATTTTTACCAAAAATTAAGTGTCTAAAATTCGAACTTTCATGTCTTAAAATAAATCATGCACACAAGAAATATTTGAAAAATACTGTATCAAAAATAACTAAAATCAAGTACAGGACAACAAAGGAACTAGTCCGGTCTTTGTTCCCTTGTTTCAACAGATGAAATTTGTAAAATCAATTCTACGCATGAAAAGATAGGTTTTTGTATTCCTCTTCTGCCTTACATTGTAAGCCAACCTTCAAACAATTATTTACCGCTAAAATTCAAATTTTCATATTTTGGCGCTTGTTCCCCCTTCTTCAAACTACCGATTCAAATTAAAGCCACATCAACTTATGTTTCCTTCAGTCAAAAGTACTACTTTTAGTCACACGAAATTGATAGAATAAGCAAAAAAAAAAAAAAAAAAAAAAAACATGGACCCAGAAAATACTTTAATTTTTCCAACAGTTATTTTTTAATTAGTCCGATTTTTCAAACAAGGCGTGGTCTTGATGACGTCACAAATGATGCACTTTGGCGCATCTTTCTACGGCGTTTCCACGTTATGATAATCAAGAAGCGAAATAAATATTGCGCTCTAGGCTTGCTATCAACCATATCGTTGCCAATACACGTGAGTAAAGATGCAAATCAAATATTTTGCTCTGTGAATGGCATTTCATCATTTGTGATGTCATCGGCAGAAGCGTAAACAATGAAAGCGCACCGATTTAAGTAATTTTTTTAAAATATTAAACTTAAACAAATTACTTAAAAAATGGTCAGATCCTATGTTTTTAAGCATGCTCTTCCAGAAAAAAAAACACTTTTAAAATTTTGGAAACGACCCCATTATTCAAACAACGCGGAGCCGGGAACAGTTGAAAGACGTCCAGGAGGAAAAGTGAAAAATAACAGAGGTGTGACAAACAAAGCAGGGAAGACGTTCGCGTCGGTACCTACTAGTTTCCTGACAGCTGATATAAAAGAAAATATTTAAAATATGACAGTGTACATGTCTTTATTTGGATAGCTAGGTATTAAAATAACAAGTAACCTGTTGGGAGATACAAAACGTAAAATACAATCGAACTCGCTTATAACAAAAGATAAGTGACCACGATATTTCCTCGCTATAACCGAGTGCTCGTAAAAAACGGGTTCGTGAAAAAAATTATTTAACTTCTCACATACTTGTTTGCTTGTTTTAAATTTCTCTACAGTGCGAAATAACTTGGTAAATTCATTTGAAATGTCTTGTTGTCTCTTTCTATTGATGTCTTTTGAGGAATGTTCATTGGTCAAAACATCATCATCACCTCTGGTTTCGAAAAACGGTTTAAGTTTTTCAGCGTATCAAAACAACATTGAGCAGTATATGTCCAGTTTCAAATTCTTCACAGTTTTTCGTCATCGTTTTCATTGACTTTAATTTGAATTAGCTTGAATTTGAGCTACAATAAAATCGGAAATAAGTATCTCGGAAAAGATAACAATGACGTCAACGAAAACGAAATTTTTCAATGCTTCTTTAACTACAAATTTAAAAAAATGCCGTCTTTTAATTTTAAGGACTTAAGAATCGTCACTTTGCTGGAAGTCAAAAGAAATCTTATGAATCGCAAAAATCTTGCTCGATTTTAACCGTATTGGCTCGTTAAAAGCGAGTTTTGTTCCCATAGACTTACTATTGTATCAACCAAATATTTCTGATTTCTCCGTTAAAACCGAGATCTCGTTATACGCGAGTTCGACTGAACGCACAATTCTCCAGAGATGTTCAAGACAATTATTTTTCTTTAGCATTCCGTTCTTATGGTTTTTCCAATCTAGATATAAAACCCGAAAAGCTTTTTAAAAGGTGTTTTAATAAACGACGATGTTGTGTATTTATGGGTATATACTCCTATCTTTCATATAAACTCCAGTTTAAGTCGGATTTTCGACAAATTTCGCGGTCTATGCGTTGTAACTAGTAAACACTACACTGTAACTAGAAACTAAATCGTCACCAGATTTAGTTTCTTCGCAGTCAACATAATAAAAGAAGACTAGAATCAATTTTAAGGGGGAGAGAGGAAGTAACAAGGGGGGACAGTTGTCGTTTTTCAGTAAGAATTAGGTTTTTTTTTTCCTTTTTTCAAATGACAACATGGATTTTGTTTAGAGTTTAGAATAAATTAATATGTGAAATATAATTTAAGAAAATTATATTCTTATTTTAGGGTTTGGAGAATTTTACTAACTCAAGTGATTTCTTGAAATACCACTTGAAGCTCAGATCAATTCGAAAAATATGCTTGTCTATTTTAGTAGAAGAAAATGATTCTCCTTATTTCGGGGAGGTGGGATTTTCATTAACTGAAAGGATTTCACGGGCATTGCCTTACCGATACAGCAAGTATGTAACGAACTGAAATCATGAAAGAGGGGGTCAAAATGTAAAAAGTTTAAAAGCAAAAAAGTCAAAAACAAAAGCTAAACTGAAAATGTGGTTACTTGCAATCTTAAACGCAGAGGTGCCCCCCCCCCCCATCCACAGGAAACATACCCCTCAAAACAACCACCCTAAAAATTTCAATGGCGCAGTTTGCGCCTTGCCACCCCCCCCCCTCCCCCACCTAGCTGGTCACCCCGCTAAACATACGTGTATTTGTACATGCAAGAAACATTTCGCGTCACAGCATCCATCTTTCCTCTCATATGTCACATAAAAGTTTAGGAATTCAAAAGAAACAAACAAGAAAAACTAACGCTACAACGAGCATTTAATCACACGGAACAGCAAAGGCTTCCCTTCCCCTCCCCCCGCTAGTCTAGAAAAGTGAACATTGAACTTCGTCTCGGAAGAAAAAATGTGACATGTTTGTGAACAACGCCTCTCAGAATTTTACCGGTACATGGTAAAGCGAGCAACACTTCTCTTTTGTCCGTGAATCACAAGTGAAAAATTGCAAAAACTTGGCAGTCTCGAAAGCAGTTTTAGAGATGCAGGAACGGTAATCGACAAAGGATGATTATGTCAGCTTTGGAACGTAAGCAGCTCCTAAGTAACGTTCACGTCTAATTTTAGAATGTGTGTTATCACAGCAAGTGAATCGGGGCTTAAGATGAATAAAAGTCAATTGGTGAAATCATGATGCAATATTTTCTAAGTTTTTCAGCAGCGCGTGACCTGGGGGGAGGGGCGGGTCATGTATCCCCCCCCCCCGCTCCCCAGACCGTCGACAATAGTACCTGTTCATATTGTGTTCAAACACTTTATTTACAAAATGTAAATGATTTCAGTGGTCTTTTCAATTCAGTAATTATTTTTGAAAGTAAACTTTTGAAATATTACAGTCGAACTCGCGAATAACGAGCACGAAGGGAGCACGATATTTGCACGTTATAAACAAGTGTCCGTGAAAAAAATCATAATCTTTTTTTATACTTCTGTACAGTACCAAAGGACTTGGTTATTTGCTTCGAAGTGTCTTATAGTCTCTCTTTTGTTTTCGAGGCAACGTGTACCCCGAAAAACATCGTCATTTGCATACGTGGCTTCAAAACAGTTTGAACTTATTCTGCACTTTAGAAGCCATTGAGTACGTTGAGGGCTGTTGGATTGTTCTCAGGATTTACGTCTTATTTATAATTTTCAACTGAATTCAAAATATTTATGGATTTTTTCCAAAAATAGGATCATCATTTCTAAGGTTGAAATCGGCAGAAATTTTATGAACTGCAATAATTTTGCTCGTTTTAAGCGGGCTTTGCTCGTTAAAAGCGAGATATGTTCCCATGTACTTTGCATTGTACCAACCAAATCTGTTTGATTGCCTCGCTAAATAAAAATTCTCGTTAAATCAGGGCTCGTTTGAGCGACTCGCGCTACAACGCGATTCGACTTGCGCGAAATGACTATAACGTGTGTTTTCCACCAATAAAGATATTTAGAGATAACGCGAATTCCTCGATCGCAACGCGAAATTTTAAGGCAGAGAATCGCTGGGCATAGGTATCGGTTTCACTATTGGCTACTAGAAATTGGTTTCGCGCATGGACTTTCCCATTATCATCACTGAAAGCGGAAGTTACCACACCGTACTAATCTTAACATCGGTTTGTTAGTGCGAACAAATAACTACTCCGCATTTTTATTAACTTTTTTCATTTAAAATATGAAGTTGATGAAAGAAAAATTCACCTAAGCACGTTTTTTATCTACAGTTTAAAAATGGAAAAAAAAAAAAAAAAGAGTTTCTGGTAGTTAAAGAAAAGAAAGATTTTCGATCCGCTTGACCAACTAAAAAGGGCGTCGAATATAATTACTGAATCTACTCTACAGTACTATTATAGTGCTGATTTTTTTTTTTTTTAATTTTTGAATACTATACGTACCCTACTGTTTCATGTTATGCCTCTCTCTCTCTCCCATTGATTTTGTGCATCGTAACAGTATTTTATGTCGAATAACAAAGCTTTTTTTTTCCTCATACAGTAACAGTTTAATTCTTTACGTAAAAATGGCAACATAAAATTAAAAAATAGTTTAAAACAGTGTGAGAGGTGCTTGCAACTGTCTCAAATAATTGGGTATGTTTAAAAAAAAAAATTCGTATACATATCCTTTTCCACAACGTGAAATTTCAACTTACGCGATTGGCCTTGGAACTCATTTACTAGTTGAGACTTGACTACTTTTTATTGCTCATGAAATTAATTAGTAACGCTTATGCCCTTATTAGGTGCCTTATTCCTAATCGATTTGTTGCCTTTATTCACACGCAGTTTTTGAAATTGTTCGTACTCAAAAGCGTAGGGGTCATTTGGGGGTGGGGGGGGGGTCAAGAACTCATACAAGGTAGAGGCAAAGAGGACGATCACCCCGCCCTTGAGGGATCCTGCACTGGTTTCAAAAAGGCAATTTTAAGCGATCTTTGGCCATGTTAAGGAGAGGCATTTAGAGACCTTTCAAAGACGCGATTGTAGATACATCAGGCAGTGCTAGGGGGGGGGGGGAATGGATTCAGTGACTTTCCTCCGGTAATTTCTCGAAACTAAAGTTTCAAAAAACGTAATTTCAGACAACGATCTTCGATTATATTAAGAGCAGGGAATTACGAAACATTCCTCGGAGTGTTTGCGAAATTGAAGTTCTAAAACGCAATTTTAGAATACCTGTTCCAAGGAAAAGAATAGATTTAGGACCTCCTTGGCTAAATATCTATATTTTAGTTGTTTTGGATAAAAATGCTGTGGCACCCCCTCCCCCCAAGCATGTGTAAACAGATACGTAGTAAAAGGCAAGTAAGTTAAAAAATCAACCAACACCTCCTTGAGCTCTTCTGGATCGGCCTTTGGGGGAGAGAGGGGAGCATCATTATTAAGCATAACTGCTCCTAAGATGGTACAGTCTGTATCCGCCCCTGAACATTTTTTCAGTTTTACTTACTGCTGTACACATTTGCATGTTTGCGAATCACTTTCGGAAGCAAATGATGTTTAAATTTGATATGAAGCAATTGCAATACTTCAAATCGCATCTCGATTTCCAGGATTTTCAAATTAAGTTTTGTTCTATTTCTTGAAGCTGATATTAGAACTTAGATTCAAAATCTTTATAATTTTCTAGATTTTCCCGTGCAAAAAAGTGTTTTTTGATTAAAAGAATGTCTCATAGGCACTAAATTTAAAACTATTTTTGAATCGTTATCTTTACTCAAAAGTTGGGCGGAGGGAAGGGGAGGGGAGTCCAACCCCCAAATCAAACGATGACATTTTAACCCCCATCTTAAAACACTACTTTCATTTTTATTCCTAGTCAATTTATCAGACAACGATTTTTGATTCTTTTCAGCGACTCCCCCTCCCTCTCTTATGCTGGAGAGAAAGCTCAAACAGGACAAACAAAAGACATAACCTTATTTAAAACTCATGAGCACTAGCAAAATACATGTATATCTAAGCAGGGTGTCCACCCCCCCCCCCACCCCCGTAAGAGAAAGGGCGCATCCCCCCCCCCGAAAAAAATATTCCTTTAAATGCCCTTCCCTAAAAATTTCCAATTCCTGGGATGCGCCATTCCCCCCCCCACCCCCCTCCCTCATCGATCAGCTTGGTGCTGATCGCACTTTCTAAGAGTTTGGGCAGCTAGATAGGCTAGATATTCAACGCATCCAATGACGCAGCAAGAAAACTCGGCATAATGTGGATCGAAAAGTGGCCGAGTAGGAGAAAACGCCGCGCCGTATTGAGAATGCGAGTGCAACAGATTTTTCGCGTGGAAATTTTGTTGTCCTGCCAGGATGTGGTTCAGTTTTCCGGATTCGGCCGGGATGCTGAGCTCCGAAACTCTACTGAACTACCAATACTCGTAAGGACTCATTATCCCCTTACCCCAGAAGGTAAATTTTGGCTCCTCTAATGTCTCGATTTGCTAGCAAATTAAGCAATAAAATAACTACAGTAGAGAACCAATTATCCGGGAAGTTCGGGACCATAGCTATCCCGGATATCTGAATTTCCCGGTTTTCTGGATTGCTAAAAAGAGCTTTGGGCCGATTGTTTATAAAACTTAAATTACTATAATAAATAGTAATATGTACCAAAATAAGAAGAAAACAGTTCAGAAATGCTTATCAATATCGAAACATTAAAAACTACTAGTGAGAGAATAATGTTTAATAAGACCTGAGACCCTCACACTCATTTTGAAAAGGAGAGAAAAACACCAATTTTCGATGTTTTAAAATGAAAGAGAATGAAGGGAAGAGCAAGAAACTAGTTTTTGAACTTAAATGTGCGATTCTTCTACGCTAGTGTATGAGAGAATTTGTTTTCATGAAAGCGGTTTTTTTTTTTTTTTTTTTTTTTTTTCACTTTATTGTAAAGGTTTGGCGTCAGCGATTATTGATAACTATTGCTTTTGCATTAAGTTAATACCAATTGAAATTTAATTTGTGAGTTCCTGCAGTCTTTTTACAGTCTTGCGTTTAACGATTTCTAGATTCCACCATCAACTATCCGGAAAATTCCAGAATCGCGGCGTTTCACGCGCTTTTGCGACGTCACTTCCGCTCTAAACGGTTTTAATTAAAGGCCGCTCAATAAAATATTGCATTATAATGTGACAATATTTATTTCTTTAGTTTTTAGTTGGAATAAAACACAAAAATTTCAGACTTGCGTGTGTACTTTTTAGTTCAAGAAAATATTCCGGAAATTTTCCCCTGCGTTAAAGACAACCCTTTAAAGTTCATTTTTGTAAACATTTTCCCGAGTTATAGATGTGTCATATGGTATTTATTAAAAAACTGCTCATTTTCTTTTAGATATTTCGAAAAAAATGCTTAGTTTTTCAAAAATTGCCGAAAATGCGTTTTTTTAAAAAATGGTGCGAAAATCGACAACAGGTTGCCGGTTTTCTGGTTTCCCGGTTTTTTAGTTCCCGGATAAAAGGTTCTGTACTGTACTACTATATAATGAAGAGCTCTTTTTTAGTTCACTTCAGATTCAGACAGTCGCTCAAGTTCTGGCTCACATCCAAGTTAGATACATCAGTAGCAAAGGTGATAGTACACCCCACCCCCTGGTGAGCATCCCGTATAAGCGTTTTGAGCTAATTCGGTGCGGCATACGTTCAAGGGGTTTATTAAAACGAATCAAATCCTATCGCCGCGACACGGTATCGCCATACCTGAGCTAAGAGGTTCATTCAAGCGCGGATTCAGGGGTTAGGGAGTGGGGGTCATAGGGATATAACGCCCCCCCCCCCCGAACCCTAGGCGCCCAAATTTTGAATGAAGCTGCATTTTGAGGGCTTAAATTTTGAAACATTTGCCTCATACCATCTACTTGTGACTGAAAATTGCATTTTGACCTTCCTCCCCTTTTTACTGTAATGAGTGTAATTACTTTTACTGTAAACTAACTAAGTTAACTACTTTTACTGCAATTACTTTAACTAGATGCTGGATTCGCCTTTGGGCGCATTCTTCACAAAAGCAGTGAACCACTTCACTCGCTATTTACCGATCACATAGCGAATAAAACTAGATGCCAAGTCACGGCAAAGTAAAATCAATTTGCTCAGTCAAGGAAAGATTTTGATGCGTCATTACCGGATAAAAGTCGAGAGACTTAATCAGCAGGCACGAAGTTTAGGTGCGCATATTACGGGTCCGGGTGCACAGATTTGAGGATGAAAAAAAAAACGCAGATGTTCCAGGGCGCAGAAAAAAAAAAAAGGAAGAAAAACGAAAACGCACACGTTCAAGTCGCAAAACTAACAAAGGCACACGGGTTATAGAATTTAAAGAAAAACTGAAAAAGCACGGGTTTGATCCCCTCCCCCCCCCCCCTAAATAAATAAACGAAGACGCGCAGGTTCAAGGGAGCAAAAAGAAAAACAAAGGTGCACAGGTTTGAGAGCGGGGGGAAAACCACCAAAGGAGCACAGGTTTGAGGGCGCAATGAAACGAAGGCGTTCGAGGGCGGAAAAGAGGATGGGGGAACGAAAGCGCGACGTTCGAGTCCGCAAATAAAATAAAATGAAAAAAAAAGTTCGAGAGGGGAGGGATCAAAAAAAAAAAAAAAAAAAGAAAGAAAGCGAACAGGTTTGAGAGCACAAAAAATTACGAAAACGCACACAAACCCACAGGTTTGCGTGCGGGGGGGGGGGGAAACGAAGGTGCACAGACGAAGGTGCACAATAAGTGGGAGGGCGCATCGGCCCTCGGGCCTAATCCGGCGGGTCAGTCCGCCCCTGGCATATTATGATAAAAAATTAGTTGAAATGCTTTTTTAGTTCTGAAATGGACCCCCTTACGAAGTAACAACCAAACTCATTCAGAACATTATCTTTCATTTGCATGAAAAAGTTTAAATAAATAATTCGTCTTCGTTTCCAGTGGAAAATTGGAAAGCGGCCAGTGAAGGCGGCGAGCCCAAATGAGTATTGCCGTTGAAAGAGACTATTTCTGATGAAATAGCCAGTCCAGTAAAAATAAAGATGTTTCCATAACAAAACGAGCTGATGTGTGCATCACATGACTTCCTTTTACTCCAATTTAAAGTCATTTCCCCATTCCTGGCAATTTTAATGTGATTCAATAGTTTACTCTCTAAATTCACCAACAGTGGCTAAATTGAGATCAAATTAAAAAAAAAAAAAAATCCGCCAAATTTGTCGCCAAGTTGGCGAAAAAACTTGACGACCAAAAGACTGGCGATATATCGCCAAGTGTCCGCCAGATTATAACACCACTTGACTTCACATCGCAACAATGATTTCCCTACATAAAGGGACAAAAGACCCCATTAGAAACGCCCGAATGCAACCAAAAGGAGAGGTGCACAACTAGACTCCACTAGGAGTCTACGTACCAAATTTAAACGTTCTAGGACATACCGTTCTTGAGTTATGCGACATACATACGCACATACAGACGTCACGAGAAAACTCTTTGTAATTTACTCGAGAATCGTCAAAATGGATATTTTGCGTGTGTATACGTTCTAAGGCACTTATCCACGTGTGGTCGAGAGGAAAAAAAACTCAACATTCATTCGGGGTGAGTAAAATGGAAATTAAGGTCGATTTTTGAGTGAAATTTTTTTCGCGAATACAATACTTCCTTTTTTGGAAAAGGAAGTAAAAAGAGTAATCGGTCAAAACTTCGCAGCCGAAACTTCTCCGGCCAAAACGTCGCCTGGAAAAAACATCGCGTGGTTAAAACTTCGCACTGTCAAAACTTCGTGCAGACATAACTTCGTGAGTATAAAACTTAGGAAGGACAAAGCATTGTGCGTGTATATTACTTCGCGTGAATAAAATAAAACTTCTTGCAATAAATTTACTTTAATGAACTGTAGAAAAAAAAAATCTCGATATCAAAATAGTTTAATCAATTTTTTTCAATTAGTTAGCTATAAAACATTAGCATTATTATATAACCAATACATTTTTAAGATTTAAAATACATAATTATGTTTAGATAAGATGTGATTTTGTTTTATGATTTGCTTGCCTTAAAGATAAGGTTTCCATTATCCTGTAAATTTTTAGTGTAAAATAATATGTTGAACAATTATTTTTCTTAACTAAATTAATCATGGTGTATAAGAAAAACTGCAAATTTTTATCTTGTTCTGAAGTGATTTTGAAGTAAAAAGAATATTGCAAATGTCTATTACACACAGAGAGATTTATGTAGTTTTGCCAGTTGAAGTTAAAATTGTACAATACAGTAATGTATAGTTAAATTTAAAGCAACACATTCTAACAAGAAGTTCTGTCTAGAACTAGATGAGCCTACTTTCCCATATACCCATACTACTTTCTAGTACCTGATCAATATTCTCAAAAATAGCTAAAATCGCAAATTTTTTTCAAACATATTTTTAAAATACTTTAAGCTGATTTCTAGGAAAAAAATATTCCCCACTCATCTAAAAAAAATTTTAGGCGTAAAAAAAAAAGCAGCAACTTTTAAACAAAGCAGCTAATACACTTTTTTCCATTTAAAAAAAATCTTTAACAGCTTTCAAAACGAGAAAATAATAATTAAAATTAATCAGCTCATTAAAATAAATACATCATATCAAAAAAAAAAAATCGTTTCTTTTCCCCTGTTGCCAAAAAACATTTTTTTAAATGAATTAATGCACTTACCAAAAAAAAAAAAAAAAAAGAAAAACAATAAAATGTCAACTTAAAGAAATAATTTTCTTTGTCAAAAAAAAAAAAATCGTCTGCGCATATTTTTATGTAGAAACATAAATGACTTCGAGTTTATTCGCCAAAAACTGAGTACCTAAATTGAAACTTTAGCGTAAAAATAAAAACAAGTCATATCAACAATAATTATTTCACAGTTAAAACCATAGCTGCGGAGTCGGAGTCAATCTCATTTTGAGATAAAGGAGTCGGAGTCGAATATTTAAGAATCGGAGTCAGTCATTTGTCCACCGTGTATAAATTTTTGCCAAAACTACGTCAAGTCGGGGAGTCGATTAATTGTGCCCCTAAATTCTCGGAGTCGAAGTCTGGAGTCAAGAGTTATTTCCAACAAAATTTGTTTGAAGTAAATCCGCCTTCAAGTACGGAATCTACATTGACTTTCAGTTTCCCCGTAGACACTATTGTTAAGGGATTTGAACTGTTCAAAATTGAACGGAAAATTGTTCAAATCAAAAAGATAGTTTATACACAAGTTTTTCATCAAAATCTTTTTCCTACAAAGCTTGTTTGAAGCAAATTCACCTCACAGTTCGGAATTGCCTTGAATTTCCCCGTAGGCGCTAATGTTAAGTTTTTTTGAACTGTTCAAAATTGAACAAAAAATAGTTCAAATCAGAAAGTGAAATATGGGAATGAGGTGTCCTTGCCGAGATCGTTCGAACAAAAAAAAGTTTGTTCGAATCGGACTATTCATTCAAAAGTTATTAGGGGGGGACAGACAGACCGACAGACAGACAGACCGACAGACAGACAGACCGACAGACATTTTTCTCCATCTCAATACCCTACTTTCCAATTTTTAATTTTTCAATATTTATTTAATTATTTTAATTATTTCCGACTTTTTCTTGTTTTTCACAATATTTTTAAGATTCATTAAGCCTTCTTTTATGCTTTTTTCTTCTTTTTCTGACTTTTACTGGGAAAGTAGGCTAAAAATGCAAAATTAATTTATAATGTAAAATCAACTCATTTCAATTAATGATTTTGTCTAAAAAATCACGTTATTCAAATCAATTGATTTAAATCAATGATTTAAAAAATATATATATCACTTAATTTAAATCATGATTTGAGTCAAGCTTATTTCAACGAACGAACCCTGACAGGGTTTGTGATTTTTTTTATTTAAAAAAAAAGTCAGATTTTTTTATATTTTTTAAACATTTTCAAAAATTTATAAACATAATTTAGTTTACACAACAGATGCAAAAGCAACTTTTTAGCTATTTTCATTCAATGGTAGTGTAGGCTATACCGGACTAAAAATGCAATATCGGTATTCGGTATTTTTAAAACATGATACCGGAACGCCGGTATTAGAAATTTCTCAAAGAATGAGTGAAAACTTACTGTTTTATTGCCATATTTCATACTTTTGTGCACAAATTGTATTATTTATGAAAACTTATTATAAATGAATATAAAAGGCCGCAACAGACCTAGAAACTAAGGCCCAACTAACTAAAGTGAGGCCCAAGGCCTACTTTATTTTCGAGTAGGGTTGTTTGGTTTAAACCTTTTTTTTTGTGTGTGTGAAAAATTTCATTGTTTTCCCCCAAATGTTTTCATAAATTTTGCATATTATTGCAAAGAGTAAAACCTAATTAATGCAAAGTAACTAGCAAAACTTTAAAGATAAATTACAAATTTAATAAATTTAGAAACATTTTTTAAAAGGTTATGCAACTTTGCTAAACAGTTTTTATTATTATTATCTTTTTCTTTCTTTAAATCTATGCTGCTTTTCTATTAGGTACATAAATATACAAGGCAGATCAACAAGTTTTTCTAAAACTACATTGAAAAAAAAAAACAAAAAAACAAATAGCTCTTTTAAAATTTTTAATTGTTATTATTTTTCAGTCTCTTGCATTTCAAAATAGTATAAAAAGCATATTTCAACCAAAACTTCACATATTACCTAATTTGCTTCATTACTTAAGATTTATTGAGAGATTATGTGCCTTTGAAGCAATGCATAGTGTAAAATATATTAACACTAGAATATTTAAACAACAAGAGAAAAAAAAACTAACAAAGTCCAAGAACACTTATAGAGTAGGCATAAAATTGCACTTATACCTGCACACTTTTTGCATCCCCGATAGACAATGCAGTCATCACAAGGGGACGAGGGCTCTCCTCCGGAAATTTTTTAAGATTGTTATTTGAAAAACACTGTTTTAGACGATCTATGGTGATGTTAAGAAAGGAAGAGACTCTGGGTCATACCTGACTATTTTTCAAATTTCAAACTTCAAGTAGACAATTGTGTATTATCTCTGATTGTGAGAGGTAAAGGGGGTCCAGGGGCTCTGTGATATAAAACAAAAGAGAGATGAGGGGGCTATCCCCCAGAAATTTTTTGAAACTGAAGCCTTAAAAACACATTTGTAGGTTTTTTGTTAAAATTGAGTGCACCGCCAGTTTCTTGAAATTTAAGCTCTGAAAAAGTAATTTAATCTAATTTTCGATGGAAGGGGGGGGGGGCGGGGAGTTTTGAATGGCTTTTGCACAGAAATGTTTTGTAATTGAAGCACTAAAAGCGAGATTTAAGACTTTTTCGATGATGTTGGCGAGAATGAAAGGGGGGGGGGGGGGCATTTTCTCGAAAAAATTTCGATCTGTAGAAAACAGTTTTAGAAGAGTTTTGGTAAGGTTAATGGGTGGAGAGATTCAGAGTCCGGCTCCCCTGGTAAATATTCAAAATTGACATTCAATTGACGCAATCATAGGCGCTTTTTATTACTGTAAGAAGGGTAGAAGGTTTGGTAGATCTCCCGCGAAATCTTTCTGAATTGAAGCTTTAACAATGAAACTTTGAAGGATCTTCGGTATTATTAAGAGGAGGACCTCATGGAGACTAATGGAGTTTTTTTAAATTTAAGTCCAATAGACAGAATTTATTCGACCGTGAATGATGAATGATTAATTGAGAGGGCGTTTTAAGGGAGTTACGTTTGGAGCACTCATGGTTTTTAGAAATTGTAACCCTAAATACTCATGTATAGGACCCCTTTAATGATGTTAGGGCAAGAGATGGGGATTGAAAACGTTTTCCCGGAATTTTTTCAAAACTTAAGTTTTAAAAACCCACATCCAGGACAGCTTTGGGGACATAAAGAGAAGAGTTTGGAGTTTCTCACTCTTCCCTCAGTTTGGCTACATCCCTATCTCCATTTTAAATTTGAATTGTAGATAAACATATTGTGGTAATACTTTCTTCCAATTTTCCTTTGCCAAAGGCGATTATTTGCTTAGAGACAACAGAAAAAGAACTTTTAACATTTTGAATGGATGTGATAATTTTCTGGGATGCCTTGGGTCTTATTTATTCCACTTCATTTTATTTTAAATGCGCCTCCTGCATCTCTTGATCAAGCTTTGATTTATTTATGATTTTTACATTCAAACATTTAGAACTGATATGAGTAATTTGAGTATCCATCACACTTTGTATCTCTTTGCATTAAACTGATTTTTTCCCTCTCTATTTCAAATATATTTTGGCAACCCATGCCTTTTTCACCACTTAGCAATGATTTTCAGGACAATATTTTGCATCAAAAAAATTGCATATGGAAATGTTTCGGCAGCCCCTATGAAGCTATCTTATTTAATTTTTAACTGAAGAACCATGAAGCACGGTTTTGTATAACCAGAGCCACCGAGAGACAAGGCGTCTCTCCATGCCTTGCACAATACTTAAATTTGAGTCAGGCCCATAGTTTCGGACTAGGCAGACATACCCACTCTGCAACCTCTGAATAGTGTACTGAATCTTTTTTTTTTTTTTTTTTTGAGCTAAAAAATGTTTGAAGCATACATTTCCGTGGCCCTTACTTAGATAATCTTATTAAAAGAGTCATTGGATGTTAATAAATTGTATTTTAAGATTACATTTTCAATTCAAATTTTACAGAAAAGATACTTTTTGTCACTATCATTTCAATTGTTCATTTTTAATTACTATTTTAATGTTTTTAAACAATGGAGAGTTTGCCTTTTTCTTTGTTTGTTGCATTGCTAAAATGTAATTGGCGGCCCCACTTTTAAAAAACTGGGGCGGGGGGGGGGGGGGTTTCACCCAGAGCTTGGCGTCGGCCCTGCTCAATGTTCTTATTAAAAAAATCTAATGCCAAATTTTCACCTTTCAAAGAACTTTTTTGATAAAGTTTGTACCGAGGCTTTTAATTAAAATGATTTGATTTTCTTTGATTAAAAAAATGTATTCCTAAATGCATTAAACCAAGAGAAATAATGTCTACAATGGAAAAACAATTTTTTAAAAACCTGCTAGTCCTGTTTCTATAATTTTTTTACTCATACATTAGGGAAAAAAATTACACGATTTGTAACTTTTTTTTAAATCTTTAAACAAAATATGCCTTGATCTTTTGTTTTTTAAAGTTACATAATGTACATCAGACTTATGATTCATTTGTAGATACTGCAGAATACTTTCTATGTTTACCCACCCATGCATGATTTTAATTTTACTTCTGTTTTTTATTTGTAGTAGATAGCTATGAGGAAATTAATTTAAGAATTTATTATTTGTTATTTGTAATTAATAATTTCTTTGATTATTTAAACTAAGACCCATTTACATATTTTATTTTTTATAATAGTTTAGTTTTTTAAACAATATTCTATCAAAATTCCTATATATGAGGAAATGCAATTACAAGTTTTTACTCTTAATTATTTAATTAATTACAAAGAAATTAGGTACAAATATGAATATTAGAAAAATATTCCTTAACAATAAATTCATAAAACCATGATTTTCCTAAAATAAAGTTGTTTTTCTTAAAAATAGTTAAAAAAACCAAATAAACCCGGTTTAAACCAAAAAAACCTGGTTAAAACCAAAAAAGTTTTTGCTTTGGTTTTTCTCGAAAAAAAAAATTATTATACCAGCCCTGATTTTGAGGCCCCCTGAAGGCTCTATATAGCGGAATACAGTGGTTGATATACAGGTTTTGGGGGCCCCTTTGTGTATCACAGAACTAAGTAAATCATTTGTCATGTGTATTTCATTTGTGAATCTCCTTCAGGACCTCTCAATTGAGACATGGTAAATTCGCTACTGGCAAAATTAATAAAAATTCTCCAAAATGAAAGATTTTTTTCCAAAAGTCATTTTGAAAAATGTTCATTTTTCAACTAATATTTTAAAAATGCATTTTTCGTATTGTTTTAATGCTATGCATTCTGTAAGTATTTTGGGGTCCCTTAGGAAAAGGGGCCCCAGGCCAGGTAGGCCTGTGCGATAATCAGACCCTACTAGAAATACCTCCTCCCTAAAGAGCTTCAGAAATCAGTGTCGAAAAAATTTCAGAGGTCTCTTGAACATCTCCTTCCCATAATATCATCGAAGATCGTCCAAAATTACCTTTTTTGGGCTTTAATCTCAAAAAATAAGGGCCGGGGGGGGGGGGGGAAAAGCTGCTGTGGGCATCACATGACTTCCTTTTACGCCAATTTATATGGCATAAGGGCCCGGTAATCAGCAGCTGTCGTCCTGTAAATTTTCAAAACCAAAATTCTGAAAATGTAATTAGAAGTTACCTTTAGTGATATGGATGGAAGGGATCGATGATTTTTACCCGAAAGTTTTTCAAAATTAAGGGCCTAAAAACACAATTTTTGATTCTCTTAGGCCTTGTCAAAGTGGTTGAAACCTTCTTTTGGATCAGCGGTGCTTTTATCCCAGGGCTATTCTGCTGTCAAAAATGTAAGGAGGTGTATGAAATTGAAGGCTTCATTTTTTTTTTATCACATGTGCCTTAAATACAGGGGCTTCTGTTCCAGAAAGCTTTAGGATTTGTAGTTTTACAAATGCATTTTTGATGATCTTTGGTAATGTTATAGGAAGAAAAGGTTTGAGGGTGATCCCCTCAATCATTGGGGGTCATTGTTTTAATCTATTTAAATCTCAGGATAACATGGATATTAGGGAAAATTATTTTAGCAGGGTAATGGAACCTTGGAACAGCTTACCGGAAGAGGTGGTAATGACCAAGGGAGTAGATAGTTTTAAGAGGGCCATTGATCTTCACTGGGGATTGTAAACTGACTAGGATCAGCCTAGCTGGGCCTAGAGCATGTTGTTGGTCGTCGTTGCATTTGTATAAAATATGCGTATTGTCTGTGCATACGCTCACACACACACATATATATATATATAAAATAGGGGACACGTAGGGGTCGCTAGTTGTTTAGTTGGTGAAAAAGGGTCGCAACTTGAAAAAGGTTGGGAACCACTGCTTTAAAATAATGCTGTTGATTATCACATATTATGCGAAGGAGAGGGGGGGGGGGTTCGGGGGTCTCCCCCGAAATTAGAATTGCAAAAATGCAGTTTTAGACGATCTTTAGTAATGTTAGGAAAAAGAGATTCGGGGGTAATCCCAGATAGTTTTTTGAAATTTAAATCTTCAAAACATATGTGTAAACCATTTCTGATAACCTTAAGCGTACCGTAAAGTGGAGCGACTTGAACCTGAAATTTCAAATTTTTTGTGCGTTTTACACTGAATTTTTGGTTAAACCCATAATAAGAACTAATAACCTTGTTTTTGCCACTTGTCAGATGTTCTGCTACCACCTTAAGCCTTTTTTAAACAACTATGTCTAACTCTTATATTTGTTTTCTATTTTTAATTGGATTCAAGTAGTTCTCACGCTGGGGCTACTTGGTCCCACTCACAAAAGCCATTAAAAAACTATAAAAGGTATCAATGAAGGACCAATGAGGGCCCGACACCAAACTGGTGCCCAGGTCCTGAGTAGAATTTGGTGCCCCTCCCCCATGAGAAAATCCGCACAATTTTAAAGTCAATGTTTCATACTAGAAACTACATTTTAAAGGAACATTACTACATTTAAAAAAGGAAACCTGGGATTTGAATACTAAACACTTGATAGTCACCAAACTAATCACAGTTGCCTCTTAAGGCGAAAAAGAGTTAAAAAAACAATTTAAAATTGCAAAAAAAAAAAAAAAAATCTTACTAATTCTGACAGCAAACTTTAAAAAGGCTTCTTTCTGGCTTTAACAGAGGCAAATGTGTCGATCAAATAATCGAAATCTATGTTTGATGTCACAGAATTTTCAGTGGTCAATAAGGAAAACACCTGTAACTTATCCTGAGAAATGCAGCTTCTCAAATGAGTTTTGATTCTTTTCAAAATTGAAAAGGAACGTTCACTGGAACAGCTGCTGATAGGCAAGGTAAGAAGAAGCTGCAGGGGTGAATCCACATTCGGTGTATGTGTAATGTTTAGTGATCTTATCCTTTTAAAACATTCCCCAGGAGAAGGGTTACGTTTGCGAAAATTTTAAAATGTGTTAATTCTTCTAGAAAATGTTCATCTATGTCATTTTTCTGAAATTCCAGTGCTAAGGAACAACGACTTCTTTACGCGAAATTTTTTTAACTTTATGAGTTTTTGAGTTTATTTTTAAAAAATTTGAGCCCCTTCTTCCTTAAAGTTGAGAAAAAGTAAAATAAGCATTTTTTAAAGAAAAAAAGGAAGTATGGAAATTTAGACTAGGCCATTTTGGTGCCCCTAAATTTGTGGTGCCCAGGTCCGCGGACCCGCCGGACCGTGCGTTAATCAGGCCCTGCTCTCGAAACGTATATTCTAGTGAGCAAACTATTTATATAAATTGCAAATTATTTATATAGTGAGGTGAAGTAGCTGAAAGTTACGCCAAAATATTTCACAGCTGGCTACCAGTACACCCTTTTGGATTCAGATAGTACATGGATAGACGAGTCCAAAAAGCTCCGGACAAATTTTTCTGGCCCTTTAGAGGCATTGATGACGTCATCAATATGGCCGCCAAGTTTTGTGATGCGAGTCTCCGTTTCCTTCTGCAACTTGGATTTGTATTATGATATTAACAAATATTATTAGTGATTCTTAATCAGAAGAAAACTTAATTTCTAACGGTATATTAGACATTATCAATCATGTTGAAAAATAGAGAAATATTTGAGTTAGGTAGGATTGGTATCAAACAATTGGTACAGGAACAAGAAACAAAATAATGTACACTGTTATCCAGAATCAACAATACATTGTCAAAAACAGAAAGGTGAGACATCCAAATGAAATAACATCTTACTGATATATGCGATAATAAAGGAAGTTAAAACAACGTATAAGGCACAAATTAGCAGGAAAACTGTATATACTTGTTTCTGGGTTACAAGCAGGGCATATTTTAATGGGGGTTTTTTTGGGCAATTGCCCACACAGTCAAATAAATTGGCCCCATAGTCAAATACAATTGCCCACCTATATTTTCTTAAATTTTTCCATCAGTCATGTGTTTCTATATATTTTTTATTTTTCTGTAAAAAAAATGGAAGCGTGACTCCTAACTGTTCCCACAAGCCAAATTTTTTTAAATAAATGAAACTATTAAACAACGGTGTCTCGCACTCCAAAACTCATAGGTGGCAGCACGTAACTTGTAAATAGAGTTTGTATATTAACGTCATGTGATCTTCCGTAGCCATTTTTTAGGTGAAACCGGCCCCATGTGTCCTGTACAAAGCTTGTAGTTGCGTGGTCATTTGAAGCATTCGTTTTTACGCCCTCTATTATATTCTGTGTTGCAGTTGCATTCGATCGAGCATGCAAGTATGAGTGTTAAAAGAAAATCACAGCAGCAAATTTCTATTAAAGATGCATTTTAATAGATGGTTGTATTATAATGAATGAAATTAAAAAAATTCAAAAACTCAGTGACTGAATTATTTTAAACGCAGAGTCAGTGTTTATGTTCTTCACACTCTTTTCCTATCGAACAAAACGACTATTAGCAACAATTTCCCTAATTCCAATTTTCACACCCCAACTCTTTTTCGACGATTATTCAACTAGCATAAACTGCACATTTACATTCCCTCCCCCTTCCGAGAAAGCTGAAGTTGCCTACACAGTCAAATTTCCTTAAAATATGCCCTGGTTACAAGGAATGCTTTTCAATGCTGAAGATGCGAGTTCATGGAAGAAAAGACATCCAACAAAAGTTTTGTCCGGTGGGTGAAAAATTGTATCCCAGAAACATCTGTATACGGTTTTCCTACTAATTTATGCCTTTTTACGCTGTTTTACATTCTTTTATTTTTCAAGCACAGAAGTATTTGTTCAACTTTTATATGCAATAATAACTAAATGATTTGTAAACATTTTCTTTTAATCACTAATCACTGTCGGAATGCTCGTCTTCAAATAGACGATGTTTCGTACATCGTATGCCCACTTTAATACGTTTACAAGATGTGCATCACCTGTGGCAGATATAGGAGATGTTATATATATTGTTTTGAGAGCTACACAAAGCTCTCAAATGTTTCTCACTACACAAAGAAAAAGTAAATTAAAATTTGCTCAAAAAAAGGTTCATCACTTCGTTGTCAGGAATTTTACATTCTAATTTTTGTATTACACCACGACACATCATTACAAAAATTGAAGATGTACATCAAAGGATTCTCTAGTAATTACTTATTCATAGCGCATTACATATACTCACGACACCACATGCGTCCATACATACAGATATATATATATATATATATATACACACACAAAAATATATCAGTTTTACGTCTTTATGGGAGGTGTGTTATAGGCCCCTTTAATCCACTGCATGTCAACGTTGAGACATGTGTCACTATTTCTGTCAGAATTGAATTCTACAATATATTGTAATTTTAACTTTGTAATAAAAAGACAAACGTAATAATAAATTCGTAAAATAGGACATTCCGTTAGTATTTATTTTTATTCATACCGCACAAATCACCAAGTCTTTAACTATTTCCGGCATTTTAAATCTTAGGCCTAAACGCATAATTTGAAAAGTTATACTCATTGGCAAGAATATATGGAAGGATTGAAAAGAGTAAAGAAAAAAAAACTAACTTGTTTTCCAAATAATTAACGACCCAGTCGATTATTTGTCCCGTCAGATCTTCTGGATAAATTTGATAGTTTCCTACATTCTTCAGAACAAAATATTCGTCAATTGGAGACGGAATATTGTCGTTTAATTCACGTAAAAGTTGTTTCATATGGCTTACTGTATCCGCCATATTGAACTACATATAAAAGTAAATAAAACTAGTATCTACTATCTATTTCGGAAGATATACAAAATTACACCATACGCGGTATATCGCTTTGGCGGCGACACAATGCGACAGGAAAAACGCGCTATCTTTACCATCCCCGCCCTAGATTCTTATTGCGTATCGCGTGCTCACTTTACTTTCATTCATGAACATAACGCCATCTATTGCTAAAAAATTCTGTTATTTGGTTAGTGGGTTGAAAGTGGGACCATGCATGATGGTTCAATAGAATCAAAGCACCACTTGAAAACAAATACGGTTTTTATGTGTTACGGTATTTAATTATTAAGGGGCGTTGGGGATCTAACCTTTTTCCTACACGCTTTGTAAATTGCAATACAGCAGTACCCAACTTCAAACTCAGTTGCAGGGTTGCCCCCCTAAGAGCAAGGACGCAACCCCCCCCCCCACAAAAAGTAAAAAATACCCCTAAAAACTTCAATGGCACATTCTGCTCCATGACCCACCTAGGTTGGGCACCCCTGTCAGTTGTGTCTGTCAGGAGCAGGGCTGCGGAGTCGGAAGGAAAACGGCCGACTCCGACTCCTGGATTTTTATAAACGCCCGACTCCGAATCCAACTCCGACTCCTGATTTTTTTAAATTTTTTTACTGTACTTTTTCATTTCCCTCTCTCCCTTTAGGGGAAGGGGGAAAACCTCTAAACAGAGATTGAAATATTAATTCTTTTTATGAAAAATTTCTCATTTTGCTTTTTATCGTAAACCCAAGACGCATACCAACGTTATAAATTCAATTTAAAAATCAAATTTTCCAATAGTTACGAGTTTAAAAGTGAGATGACTTAAAAATCCCTTTGAAAAAATTGAAAAGGATTAGCTGTAATTGCCCCCCCCCCCTTTTAATGTTTAACAAATAGATATTGATCAAATCGTGTGCTTTCAATTTTTGAAAGCTGTAACTTGAGAGAAAAAAAAAATCTTTTTTTTCTAAATCCAAGTTCTTGAGAGGGGGTGGTTTGCCCCGGGTGACACCCATCTGGTAGATGACACCCAAAGTTAATTTCAGAGTTTATAAAAAATATAAATACTTTAATTTTGAAAATTTTCGCGAATATATTTTAAATTATATTTCATCAATAAAATTTCAACGAAAATAGGGCACATATACGTCAGGAGCTAATTTTACACAAATGCGGCGGTATACAAATTTGTACGAATAGCTTTTACTATACCTATATTTCTACTTCGCTAAATTTTTAATTTAAATTTTATTGGCTGCTTTAGAATTAACCTTAATATGAAGATTTTAAGATTAACTGCAATTATTGAGTATTGTAATCAAGAAATCATTTACACTTATTTTGTTCCATACTTTTTAGTGAGAACCAAGCTTATAGAAATAGTCTTAATAAAGAAAAAAACATTAGATTATTTCATCGGATCTTTTGGATTCGTGCTTTCGCGCCAGAACTTTTTTGAATTTGCCGATCACCCTTAAACGTTTCAACCTTAGCTACGGGCCTCGATTTACTAATTTGTTACGTTTCTTTTACTATTTTATAATTGAGATCGTGAACAAAACATCATATAGTGGGGAAACCTCCCAATAGCGGACAGTCAAGGGACTAGAAGTTTTGTCCGTTATTGGGAGGTGTCCGCTATTAGGAGGAACTACTTAATTTACCTTTTTCAAAATGGGCTGTTGTTCCCTTTGTAGAACACAATCGAAACAATCGCGAAAGGTTTACTACATTTTACGTCAAGTGTAATTAATCTGTTTTTTCTTAATAAAGGTATACTGACAGCACACACTTGTCTTAAAAAGCATTTAATCAATTAAAGTAATCAGTTAAAATAGTTTGACATCTCTTTGTTGCATTACCAACGGCGGCGATTCGGCGGAGCACCCCCCCCTCACCCCCACACACTTTTTATGGTTAATTTATTTATTTTATCTCGAGTATCACTATTGCATGATTGACAGTTGGCAATATGACCTTGAATATGGGCAAATCTTTTTCGTGTCTAAAAATTAAACAACCCAACGAAACCACGGCGCCATAAAGCCGACTACTACCGGCGCCGGTATGCTTAATTGCATCTCCCGAGAGCCCCAGTTAGAAAAAGCACCCAGTTTCCCCTTTTTTATCTTAACTTTTGAATAGTTATTGTGTACAAAATTCATTAAAATCTTAAGAAAACGTACGTTAATTGTTAGACTGACATCAGTTTTCACTTATCTGCTTCAATACTCTCAAAACTAGCCATAACAAAATTATGACTTTTTCTTTTCTTTATCATTTTTTGCTGCCCGCAAAAAGTACCATGCCTTTTAGTTCTTTTTTTTTCTGCCCCCAACTTTTAAGCCCCAATCGCTGCCTCTGCCCATTACCACCCTTTTAATTCCAAGAAACAGTGATAAGGAAATGACGGGGGTGGGGGTGGAATATCAGTTGTGGAGGATGAAAAGCTTTGTAAGGCAAGCAGTTACTAAGATATTCTGTGAAAAGAAAAAAAAAACCGGAAGCGCTACGATCGCAAGGAAATTTTTTTGTGAAATAACTGTCCGTTATTCGGAGTGTCCGTTATTCAGAGTGAATTACATGGAATGGCCTATATTGAGGGACTGGGACTTGCAAAATGTCCGTTAATTAGAGGTGTCCGTTATTCAGAGGTCCAAGCTAAGGAGGTTCTACTGTAATTTCTTGTACTCTGTAAATAACTATTTACCGAAAACTCGCTGGGGAAATTAAATGTTTATAAACTTGTAGCGTTTTCCATACTACGGCTAATGTTAATGTTAAATTAAGGATTCATTGAGCACCCTCTTAAAATTTGAATAAGAAGCTAAAACTTTTACAGCGTAATACTATTAGTAAGTCTAAAAAATAATAATAAAGGGTGTCCTGGACTTAACTCGAAAATATTTTTTGAACCACCCTAAGAGGCATGATTACAGATATGAAAATAAGGTTAATCTAATTAAAAAAGACATGGAAATCAACAAGAG
>NC_072734.1:163004248-163130936 GCF_026930045.1 Uloborus diversus | reverse complement strand
AAATGATATATGGCAAGTGACCAAATATTTTCTTTTATAAAATTCAAGTGATATGTGTGTGTGTGTGTGTGTGTCTCCTTTTTCCTGGAATTCACCAAATATTTAATATTTATTTTGTAGGGCTTATTCTTTACTATGTTTGATAATTTTCAAGATGATAAAAAAAGGTTAGTATTTTCTCAAACCCTTTTCCAATACCTTTGAAAGATCTTAATTACAATGAAATTCCGTTGCAAGGAATACCAATACAACGAAATAAATTTTCGGTCCCGATTCAAAATCCAATACATTGTTTGAATTCCGTTACAACGAACAAAATTTACGGTCCCTTGACGTTATTTGTAACGGGATTTCACTACATTACGAACCTAAAATCCAAATCCAAGTTGACATATAGCATTATACATCATTGAAAAGCAAATTTAAGAAGCTTGCTTCAACTGCAAGATATCCAAATTGTATATTTCAGTCAGAAAAATTGTTCTAACAATAACTTTCCAACTTTACACGATTCGGCTGTCGGATAGCTGTAAGTTTGATTTAATATATGTTTGTGAACTTTTTCTGTTATTAATGTAGCAGAGTCAAAACATTGTTCAAGATTAATTGATACGCACATAAAACAACTAATCCTAATATAGATAGATTACTTTGTAAAAAAAAGCTACAAATTCGCAAGTTACATAAAACAAGTACTATTTAATAATAATCAATTGGAATCAAATGTTTTAAGCTATTGTTTTTATCCAATGCATAACTTACGGGGGGGGGGGGTTCCAAACTTTTCCCATTCACGGCACGCTTTGAAGAATTAAAATTCATTCACGGCACCCTAGTGAGCAATACAATTCATACATTTCTCTTCATTGTTCCAATCAGGGGCGGATACAGGATTTCATTTTAAGGGGGTCATGTTCAAGAACGTAGTCTTACGTACAAAAATTTTCTACTACGAACAACACCCCCTCCCCTCGTAAAAACTCTTCAAATATACTAACAAACATAATTGAAACAATAAAAGCTCTTCAAATATGCTTCCAAAAATCATCGAAAACATTGATAAAAAATCATTTTAACAGTTTTCTTATAAAATAATATTTCAGTTTTAGAATGTAAGCCGAAAATTTTCGGAAACGACAACTCAACGTTTTCTGAAATTTCGGATCACAAAACCCCTGGTTGATTAAATATTTGCATAATACTAGACTAAGATGGATACTAAGATGGACTAATTCTAGATAAGACTAATACTAAGATGGATTTATAATCCATCTTAGATTATAAATTTGAATGATACTCGACACATACATCTTACATGAAATACATCTCTAGCTCAATCAATTCCAGCCAAGGATTGCAGTTTCGTGCTTATTAGCTCTCAGTAAGTTACAACCTGAAATAATACGAAATTTGTTTGAATTGCGTGAGATGATCCGAGTAAGTTAATGCAAATGCTAAAAAAGTATAGGAGAATATGTGTGGAGCAAATTAAAATAGTTAGTGCCGATTTACACGGTTCCCGCTTTCGGACATGTGACGTCATTTTGAGCTCGAAAACCAGTTTTCGCGCCTCCAAAACCTGCCTGACTTCGTCGGGAATGGGTTGTGGATCGTCCACAACTCCAAGTCAGAAAAGCGAAGTCCGACGTGCAGTGATTGGCTATTGATGTCACATGCTTTCGTTTCTATAGTAACAATAAACCTTCCAAAATCAGGGGAAAGGTAGCCATCTTTGTCTCTTGTCTACGGCACTGATTTCGATGAAGTAAATTTCAAAGTGCAACTTCGAAATTGAACAACTACGTAAATCGTTGATAATCGCTAGAAACAAATGAGCCTCTTTTTTTATGAAGGACCATCATGCACTGGAAAAAAAAAGCGATTTTACACATGCTAGGAACTGCAGCGAGCATCTATACGAATTAGCTGGGTAATTCTTATCGGCAGGATCATTTCTGTATATTCTGTCATAAAAATTATCTTGCTGGCAAAAAGAAGATATTATAATTTTATTCCTGCTTATGGAGGCAATGAGAAGATTTACTAGATTTTCAATGTTACTCCTAAAACCTTTTCAAGTAAGTATCATTGTGATTGTTTATCATACAAATACTTTGTGATATTACTTACACCTAGTATGTAATAAAAATTTAGACATTATTGTTTTCATTAGTAGCTAAAAGTGTTTAAACAATGTTTTATGCAATATTGTAATAGCTTCATTTCATAACAAATGAAATCTTTAAATAATAATCAACAAAAAATGTTGTGAAGTTTGTTTCTTAGCAACTTCCAAGTATAGTACGTATTCTCAATTATGAGACTGCTTATAGTTCAACGGATTCTTATATATTTACTGTGTTTTATTCTTGGGCATAATTGTGCGTAACTTATTATGGGACATAATATTATGTGCTAGTTATTGTAAAAAAATATTCACGACAAATTGTTATGTGCTGAAACAGTTCATGATTTGGCTGGGCTGAAGCTCTGTTCCACTCCTATTTTTAATCATTGCTCAATTGTACTTAATGTTAAAACAACAACAAATTTTGGCAAAATATTCAGTATTCAGCTGAAGATGAGAATAGAATTTTAACTGAATGTTCAGTATTCAGTGCATCCATAGTTTTCGGTTTATGCGGTCTTCTATTAAAAATCAGAGTTTACGGAAAAAAAAGACAGGTATAAATTTTACATTTAATGATAATGATAAAACTAAATACAATGTGTACAAGTTAATTACAACTTTTTATTTAATTTCCTGATAAATGGTTTTCATGAGCATTCAACAGGAGTTGAAAAGAAAGTTATTATTCATTAGTTGGGTACATAATAAGAATATTAAATGCAAAAATTTTGTTCGATATCTTTCTTTCCAAAGTTATATCAACATTGGAAAAGGATAGGCATTACTTGCGAGTGCCAAACTAGAGTGAAAGGTGGGTGGAAGAAAGGAAAACAATCTCAATGCATGTTACGCATGTTCATTTTAAGCTATATTTATCTGATATTTTTCTGTTTATATACGGGAGGGGGTATCTTCAAGGGTTTTTTTCCCTTGCCATCATTGAATAAAAACTAACCATAAACATCTTTCATCTGACTAAAATTTCAATGTTTAAAATACTTTCCTCTCACATCCTTCACAATTAAACCTCTGGTTTTGCTAATCAACTTTAGCTGAGGGTAAAATATTTATCTTCGTGTTTGTTGTTTCTATATTCAATTCCTTTGGTCTTGCAAGTAGCGAGAGTCGAAAAAAAATAATAATAATAATTTGAATTTTGACATTTTGAATTCAAATTATGTTTTTCGCAATCACGAGTGTGTATGTAGGGGTGTGTGTTTGTGTCCAGGCATGAGTGTGGGTATGTGTGTGAATGTGTGCAAGTGTGTATATGTCTGTGTGCAGGCATGAGTGTATGGGTGTGTGTGTATAGTCTGTCTGTGTGTGCGTGGTGTCTGTGTGCACGCATGAGTGTATGGGTATTTATGTGTGCGTGTAGTTGTGTATGTATGACATGGATGCAACCTGGAGACGGTTTTCGCTAGGGGAGCAGCATCGTGAAGAGCCGGTCGACGGTGATGCTGCAGAGGGTGCTGGTGGGAAAATAAAATCATAGGACATCAAAACAGTCAAATGAAAGCAATAAGCAATCATGATTGCTCAAAAAAAACCGTAAAGATACACTTCTGAACATTTCTATGGTGCAGACTGCGTCATGACCCCCCAGTAACTTCCCATCCATAGTCACTTCTTTGACCACCAGACAAGGCGGTCGGTAAAACTAGCATTTGTAAAAACCCCAACTGGATTTTTAAAGGAGCACCTGGATTTTTTCAGGTAACTTTTAAATTGTGGTTTCTTTCAAAATTTAAACTGATTATTTTTCAATTAAATCATGGAAAAAGTTAAATAAACAATAAAAGTAAAATCTATATATCTAAACAAAATATGATGTATGTTAGTGATTGTGTGTGCTATGTCCTTATACAAATCCACAATTAGGGCCAGATTTTTGCCAAATTTGTCACAAAGGTCCTGAGAATTTACATGAGGGGTTTCACCCCACGGTGAACAACCATGGGAGGGGGGGTTCCTTACACAAATACAGTTTATCAAATCTTGTGCAGAGGCAGTGGCGTTGCTACATTTTCTGCCGCCCGGGGCAATTCCTCAATTTGCCGCCCTTTGGTTGAGAAACAGTCAAAAGTATTTAAAGGAAAAATAAGAACTTAATTACAAAGAAAAATAAAGAATATGCTCTATTCAGGAAAAATTTCTAAATTAGCCCTAAGAATGCATTTTAACCTTTTGGTGACACCAGGCAGGAGCTTAGAGGCCGACGCTCTGCACAGGAAATTTTCCTAATTTAAAGATCTAGGTATGCAATTTTATGGTTTCTTTGGTCTTGTCAAAGGGGGGTAATGACATCCTTTCGGATCCGTGCTGGGGTGCCTGCCTTAATGTTGAAAAACTCGGAAATTGCCGCTTTCCTAGATCCAATACTGCTATATTACAGAATTTGAGTGGTTTTCTTTTTCACTGATACAGGGTGATAAGATTAATGAGCCCTATAAGTTCGATTAACCATACTGATTCATGAGAAGGAAAAGTTCTGCATCGAAAATCATTACTTTCCATTTGAATGTGAAAGGTTTACTTAGAAATCAATTCCCTAATTAAAAACCTTCTGCTTTAATGAATGTCTCAGTTTGAAACTCGCTGTTTATAGGAATTTTACTGATATAAAGCAGTAAGATTAGTCGCAGTTATTATTTGAGTTGTGAGTAAGTACTTTATAAGATAAACATAAAACTAATTCTGGTCTGAATAAAAGTTTTGTAATAAGTGACAAATTAAAGCAATTTCTGAAACAGATAATGCTACCCCAAACATGAGCAATTAATTGCCCACCATTTCAGACCCCTCTTTTCTTACTCTTGTTGTAACTTTCCTCAAAAAATAGTTTTTTTTTTAATAAGGTAGTTTTTGAGTAACTTTCTTAAAATCAAGTGCTAGTTTCATATTATAACGAAAAAAATTTTTTTTTTGCCTCCAGTAATGGATCAGAAGCATGATTTCCCTATTGGCAAATGTTGAACTTTTTTCACATCAAGAGCATGAAATTGCCACCCCCCTCCCCCCAACAAAATGCTGCCCGGGGCGGACCAACCCCTCCGCCCCACCTTAGTTACGCCACTGTGCATAGCTTGTGCAATGCTTAGGAATACACATAGGAGGGTATTCGTCTACCTATGGGGGAGAAAGCCCCATAAGGAGTTTTCCTTATACAGCTCCATAACTTACAACAGATCTTTGCAAAATTTGGCGTCTTTTTGCGATTTTTAATTTGTGGTAATTCCTCTGCTTCATGTTATCATACATAAAAAATAGTTTGCTCATTTGTATATTATTTAGATGTGCGTAACATTTACTGTGAAAGACAAACATCCGTTTTACAGCCAGAAATGGACGAATCTATTATTTTTTATCGATGCCAGCTTTTGCAGAAGCAGATTCTCATTCAAATGAGCGGAATATGGGCACCAAATTTTTACTTTTCCCCCCTTATTCACATAGGTTCGTCTTATCTGGACGTATAAAATTCCATGCAATCCATGGTTGGACAATATGTACTTCGGAAAATAATTTAGGTTAACTTTTTAGTTCCGAAAAGTAATGACTTGACCATAATTATTCAATTCCCCTCCCCCTCCCTTTATTTCTTTTGCTAGTTGTGTATTAAAAAAAAAACTTTGGAAGGACTACATATTTGTTTTAGATATTAAATTCAATGCCTCTTGTAACGGTTCCGTATTCTTGTAACGGCTGCATATTAGCCATTTCCCATTTTTCAAAAAAGTACTTATCAGACTAAAGTAAGCAATAATTATTTCAATCAAATTCCAAGATGTTTTTTTTTAATTGTTGGGGGGAAATGCTTTGATTAACTGAAAATGGCCATCTTTTTTTATCAACAGCTCAATGCAAGGTTTCCAAGAGAAAAAGCCATAATTCAAAAGTCAATTCCGATCACCCCTCCCTTACATCACCCTTACTCGAAACAACTTCGAGATGAAGAGATAACTAACTCCTACTCAAAGGTAAAAACGTACACTGTGTTCCAAAATGAAATATATATATACATTGCTTTCCTTTTGATACATCAAATAAATGCCAAACGCATTTTTTCAATACTGCATTTGTCTATAAAACCTCACCCTAGGAGTTTACTAGAATTTTCTCGAACGTTAATGCATAAAGGCGCTCAAAAGACATTTGCACGATGGCGCCGATCAGGCTTGGTGCGGGCCTGCATACACGTAGATTTGCACATGTGTTAAATGTAGCCTCCCCCCCCCCCCCCCGAAAAAATATTTTCACCAGAACACCACTGTTAGTATTATTCCACAATAACATGCAAAGCAGTTCTAAAAAATATACATTTTGATACATCACTACAAGCATTTTACTATACAGTGAAACCTCTCCGAGAAGCCACCCCTTCGTTCAGTGAAAATGTGGACACAGAAGGGGTGGCCATACTTAAGAGTTTTCATTATTGAACTCGAGCTGTACTATGAATTATATAATTCAACATTTTTTAATGATGTTTCAAGAAAATAAAGGGGTCAACATACACAGGTTTCACTGTATCACTAAATGAAAAAATGCTCCTCATCGAGTTCTGAAAATGTAATAGCAATAACACAGCAAAAATTATCAACTGTTGTTTTCCGAGCGGCTATCAGAAAGAAAAACTTTTGCACACTGAGAACAGTGGTGTTCCCATAGGGTATATTCCATGTATGCCGTATATTCTCAAATATTTTTTAGACATATAGCATATACCTTCAAGTTTCAAAAATTTCCATATAAAGACATATTATGTATATCGTTGCCTCAGAGCAACACTAAGACATCTAATCCCCGAAATAACACTAAGATATCCTACTGTTGCTCTGAGGCAACGATTTGATCGCATACAAATATTGTGCGTAATGGAATACTGGGAGTATACCCTCAGAAAAATAGATGGGAACATCACTGTATGAGAATAATTTGCACAAGCCAAAAACCTTATTTTTGAAATTGATTAAATAAGCAAATAAATATATGTTTCTTTGCATAGAACATACACCATTCTATTTTTTAATTTAATCTTTGAATTTCAGGCGGGGGGGGGGGGGGGGCGGGAGGGAATGCTTGTTCGATGAACCCAGAATTATCTTCTATTATTTTTTTAGCCTGGCTTAATTGTGCACATGTTATGTATTGAATATGCACAGATTTAAAAAAAAAAAAACAGCGGTAAACCATTACCGCGAAACACGGGAAAGCACTGTTTGGCAAATTTAGAATTTTTTACTTCTATTTTTTAGCGTGGCTCAAAAAAGATTAAAAAATAAATCAGCGCTATCCAAGACATGTTTTCTAAAAAATAAACCTTCAACATTTACGGAAAACACTTCAATTCTTTAACAATTAAAAAAAAATAGTAGGAAATAACAGAAGATTCAACGGAAACGAATATAAACAAACAGGAGCAGACGCCCTGTCAAAACACCGAACGGGTTACGAAATTTGCATACGCTTCCCGCTTTCCGCCTTCGTGTAACGAGTTTGCACATTCGAGGAAAACCTGACCGGAGAACAATAGGTCAACCGCGGCACTCCAAAGAAATTGTCCACCTTTTGATCTAACCGCGCACTTGGCGTTAGGCTTGTATATCTGGCGATTAGATTATTGGCAGGGTATTCATGTTTTTCCGGAAGGAAGCCATTTTTTTTACGTTCGAGCGGTTTTTGGTGGAGGTATGTGGTTTTGAATTTTCCGACGTTTGTATCATTATTTTTTAAAATTGATCAATCATTAACCATAATAGTTTCAGTTTGTAGATATTTATTGTGTATTATTTATATTTCTTGTTGGCTAGAAAATATATATTGAATCTTTAATGTATTCATTCCAATATTTAAGTCGTTTAATACCTTATCATTCGCATTTGAGATTATTAATTTTGTATTTTAAGTAGACTGATCAATGCAAAGTACGCTGGTTATTTTTGCTTGTGCATAATATTAAACATTATATTTGTAAGGTAATATTTAATTTTGCATCAACGGTGTTCGGGCTAAATGGTTGTTTTACTGTGTTTTGTATAATTATATACGAAGTATGTTATTTTTGTTTTAACTATTATATTGGGCCGGTCTGTTTGTAATGTTAGCTACAAGCATTGCAGCAGAGATTTTTGAGCAGGCTAATTAGTAAAATTGAAAACTAATATCAAACAAAATGGAGCATCTTCCGAGGTGGATTTTATGACTTCTTGTATTCATGACATTACGATTCTACAGGCATATAACTCGATGCGTTTTTACGCTAAGTATGTTTTAATGTGGTAAAAGTAAGTTAAATGCTGTGTTTTCTCCTCTGCTTTGCAAATCGTCAACAAGTGATTTGTTTTCATGTAATAATTTCAAATCTTCCTAGGGTGAAAACGTCCTGCCATCTAAGAAGGGACAGGGGTTTTGAGAGCCCCTGATAATCTGTATAATTTTAAAAACAATATTTGATTTATGGAATTATATGATGACAAGGTGTATTTTGGGCTAGTGCATTCCTCAATGGATAGAGCCTCTATTCTGTTAGCTACAGGGTTGGCAAGTTTCTGCAGAGGCGGTTAAAACCACTGGTAGAAACCGGTTAAACCGGCATGGCGAAAACCACTTTCTGCCACAGTTGTGGCAGAAACTGGCAAAAACTCACAAAATAAAAAATAAATGAATTATTGACATGCAATACGAATTGTATGGAAAAAATAATTATTAACCAAAGCACATTTTAATTATATTACCACAATTTAAAATCAAATATTACATTGTTTGGACCCTGCAGTTGCTTCTTCGAAAAGGTTATTTCTAAAATCTAAACAGTTTCTCAATCTAATATGTACAAATGAGAAACTTTAGAATATTCCTGCAACAGAAGAGCTAGAAGGCAATGCATGAAGGAACAAGCAATGTTTGAAACTTTCATCTATTGTTTTTTTTTTTTTTTTAACTGGTCCACCATGTAGTAACTGGGGTAGTGGAAGAAATTCGACTGGAAAATAAGTTTCGAGAAATAGGGCCAATTTGTTTTGCAAAGCTGTGACATTAGGTACAAAATCTATGTTAATATTGGCAAGTAAAATTCTGGCACTTTCTTCTTGAAGCACGTGATAATTTCGATCACAAACAATTTAGATGAAGCATATAAGTGAGCAAATTAAAATCAGAAATGCCTTTTAATTTTGTATGTCGCTCCTCTTTCCTGAGCACCTATATGATTTTTCGTCCTTTGTTAAATTAATCCAAACATTATGAGCATCTGCAAATGAAAAGTTCCCTTCTCGAACTAAATCAAGGGCATTAGCATAGAATTTTATTTTTTTTTAAATGATGAAATGAAGTTTCATTTTTTAGTTTACTTAAACAAATATTTGGCAATCACTTAAGTAATTGAAGATGCTTTTAAGTTTTTGCCAGTTTCTGCCGGTTTTTACCGGATACAACCAGTTTCTGCCACTGGCACGGCAAAAACTAGTTTCTGCCGGCAGAAAGCCAACCCTGGGTAGTTACTACTAAGATGAAAATTTGACAATTTGTCAAAGTAGTTTGAAATAGATAACTAATTGTCCCCAATGCATGCAGTTGATGTTAATCATATTCTTTCTTTAAATCACCTTTTTTTTTTGCAGAAAACCTAAGCATCCCATCTTCAACGATGGTTCCTCTACAAAGCGGGTATTTTTCCTATAAAACTGGGCTTTGAACCCAGTATCTTTCTGCTTTACATATTTCCTTCTTTGCAGTCTCCCTGTGAATCGACTGGACTGCCCTCAATTTGAGCAATCTGAAGATAGAAAAGGTTGACAAATTTCCTTGATATCTTTCCATTGAAAGAGTCTTGTTGAACAAGGTGGCAAGGGTAAGTTATCTACATGTCATTTTAAAATTGTTGTTATAAGTTGTTTAAAATGCATTTATATGATCTATTCAGTGTGCTCTTTTTTTTTCTCACTCATTTTCTGAAAAAAATATTGTCTCCCCAAAAAAACTGCTTGTGTCAAGGCCTGAAAAGCACCTATAATGTTCTGGTCTCAATCAAGGTTTCCACTATGGTCACATTTTTTGAAAAATGCGAAAATACTATTTAAATTGCAAAAATGAACAAGGCATTTTTTCTTTTTTTTTTTTTTTTTTTTTTTTGCTCTAATATAATAAGAAAAAGAAGGGGCAATTTTCAAGTCTATATTATTCTATATTAGAAATTGTGCGGTCAAGTGGTTTGGCAAGGATCATATTTTATTTCCTTCGGGAAGGTAAAAACGTATAAGGATGAGCTGTTTTTACTTGTTTTACATAGAATGAATAGTGTAAAATATAATAAAAGTATCGCACTGTGTATTGCATGTCTTATTTTTAATTAGTATTTCATTGTATACATAAAATATTTATCGAAAAACATTCAGTCTAGAATCCTTTTAGTAAATATTTTTTTACACTTAAAGGTTTTTTTAAAAAAATAACGATTCCAGCGATGTAAGATTTGTTATTTTATTATTTTGAAAATCGAAATGGAATTTTACGTAAGATAAGGAGGGGGTGAAAAATCGTTCGACCCCCCCCCTCCCCATGTAAGGGTAGGTAAGTTGCCAAAATCATCCTTAGGTAATCAATGAATGGCCTCTAGATATTCAAACTGACTAACCCGGAATCCATAAAACCCTAAATTAGTTTTTCGTCGACGAGAAAGGTATGTACTTTAATGTTTCAAATAGCCGAATTAAACATGAGTTACAAATTAGGAAGATGCAAAATCTATTTTCTGTTCTGAAATTACCTCCAATAGTGAATTTCCAATAGAAAATTATTTTGAGACTTTTTTTTTTCAAAAAATAAGATGTTCCATTGAAAGTGGTACTTTAAAATGGAAAATCTCGCAAAAATTGCGGAAAACGAACCCATAGTAAGCTTATTGGATGTGCAGTGGGAAGTACTTGCCCACAAAATGGCGGACAATCGTTGGTTGAAAAGGAATCACTTTTCTACCACATGGACATCCATCTAGTTAAGCGAACCGGTTCCCATGTCCATGTTTTCCTCCCTTCTCTCTTAAGATTCGCGGCGGTCCCGCCTCAGTGGTCGAGTGGTCTAAGCGATTCTTTCTCACACTTCCGATTCCGAGTCACAACTGTATTTATGTCGAGGACTGCATACTAAGTGCCTTGCTTCCATTATTTTTTATACCGATAGATGGCAGCACCATCACCGGATCGAACAGTTAATGAGAATTTAGAACTAATCCAGGAGCTAATAGCTACCTGGTACTAGCACCCCCAGAGGTATCGTTTCACTTGGAGGACATTGAGACCACGAGCCTATTTAACCTCGCCCAGTCCCTTTTAATGACGACAGTGGGTCTTCGACCATCGAAGTTCGAACTCGGGACCCTCCGGCCCCGAATCTGACACTCTATCGATCTGGCTTTTCTCACACTTGAGGCGGTGGGTTCAACTCCCACCCTCGCTCCGCATGTACTTCCCCCTCTTTCTGATGTAAATTCTTTCATGTGTTGTTTATATGTAATCTATTGAAATAAAAAATATATCATGCGTAAGGAGGAGCAAGACACTCAGATTGTAGTCCTCATCAAAATAAACCCGTGCAATAAGCACCAAAAGAAAGAAAGTCTACTAATTCGATTTTCATCTCTAACATGTTGCATTTGTTTTTGTCGTGATTCTGGAGACTGAGTTTTGCGTTATGTACTTTCTTGTCTACCTTTTTTAGTTTTGCGAGATAGATTTGACTGACGACGTTTCCTAGCTCGCGTCAGCATGAGTTATACAGGCTGTTTTTGCTGAAGGTCATGCACATGTAGCTTTAAGCCGAGTTAGGCCCCTAGAAGCAGGACTTGATTGCTGAATAGGCCAACTAGGCCCGGGCTTGGGGCTCCCGATATTTAGGGGCCCCTAAATGTCTGAAATTACTTTAGTCTTGCTAAAATTTATTCAGCCGACGGCTAATGCTATAAAGTTTGAATACAGGGGCCCCCAAAAAAGCATTTGGCCTAGGACCCCTCGATATTTTAATCGGGCCCTGCCTAGAGGGACTAATTATCAGTAGTTTAGACCACCGCAAGTTACTTAATAAACCTCAAGATACAAACTCTCTCAATAAAATGACAAGATTGAGAAGTGTATCCTCTTATAATCATCTAAGTCAATGAAAATTAACTAAAAAGTGTAAAATAAAAAAGAAATATTTAAAAAAAAAAGACCCCGACTGCATAAAAACCTGCATAAAAAAGAAAAATGTATAAGCCCGGTAGTTAAGAATGTTATTAAGTACTTCTAATAATTACACCATTGAAATAGTTTTATAATTGTACACAGATAAGACTAATCATAAATTCAAAAGCAGAAGAGAAGGATCAACAGTCGGAGCCCATTCAAATTTTACGGAATTCCTTGAATCAGAAAGAAATGGGCCCCCACTGTTGATCCTTCTCTTCTGCTTTTGAATTTATGATTTGTCTTACCTGTGTACGGTTATAAAACTATTTCAATGGTGTAGTTATTCAGTAGTACTTAATAACATTCTAAACTACTGGGCTTATGCATTTTTCTTTTTAGTTTTTTTGGTTTTTACGCAGTCAGGTTTTTTGTTTGTATTTAATAACTTCTGAATTCGCTGGAAAAGCAGTGGCAACTCTTGTCATCTAAATGTACATACATGCAGTATATTTCATTTTAAGATATAGCTTGGAAACTACTTCACGTTTTCTTTTGTATTGATACCAAGACCTTTACAATGATTGAGAGAGCAGGCAGGTGTCATACTGGTCTAAGTAGAAGAGAACATACACCCTCTCTGACTGCCTGTTAGCACAGAAAAGATTTGTGCTTGGTTCCACAAATCAAGATTTGCATCAAAGAAAGGAAGAATGCTCTGGACGGGCAAAAAAGTTCTCTAAACAATCTGGTTACTTTTACTTTTCACATCCTTTCTACTGCAAATCGAAGGGATTAGAAATTCCCTTGGGAATAAGAGGGTATTGGAATGCTCACTCTTGATGAAGATCATCTTTAGTCACCATTTCATATTGACGCTGAAAATTTACTTAAATTTGAATCTTGTATAAGCTTCAATACGTGCGATAGTAAATTCTTGAAATATATCGAAACCTTTTGAAAATCATGTCAAAAAGAGTGAATGCTAATTTACATGTATGTGTTGGATGGATGACTATTTTTAATAACCTTGGTTACTTCGCGCTTTCTGATAATACGTGCTTTTTCTTTGTCCCCCGAAAAGCACGATATAACAAGGGGTAACTGTAATATCAAATTGAGTGATAAACAAGCCAGGGAAAAAAATCTTGATGAAGAAATGAAGACTGGTGTCGAAGGGATACTATGTGGGCCTTGCTTCCGGTTTCTGGCATGTAAACATATTGTTGAAAACAGTTATATTTGTACTGGTGAAAAAGATGTATTGAGTCATAATTATATAATTTATTACTCTGCAGCTCTCAGGGTTGGCAAGTTTCTGCCGAAGCGGTTAAAACCACTGGTAGAAACCGGTTAAAACCGGCATGGCAAAAACCACTTTCTGCCACATTTGTGGCAGAAACTGGCAAAAACTCACAAAATGACAAAAAATTAATTACTGACATACAATAGAAAATGCATGGAAAAACATAATTAGTTGTAAACCCCAAAGCATACTTTAATTACAATATCTTCTCAGTTAAAGCTTAAATGTGACATTGTCTTAACTCTGCTGTTGGCTCTTAGAAAAGGTGTTTTCTATAATCTAAACAGTTTCTCAATTTAACGTGCACAAATAAGAAATTTTAGAATAGTCTTGCTACAGAAGAGCTAGGAGGCAATGCACCAAGGAACAAGCAATGTTTGTGAAACTTTCATCTAGTGCATATTTTTCTAAACTGGTCTACCATGCAGTAACTATAAAAATGGTACAAATTTGACTGGAAAAATAAGTTTCGAGAAATAGGGTCAATTTATTTTGCAAAGCTATGACATAAGGGCAAAATATCGTACAATAATATTGGCAAGTAAAATTCGGGCACTTTCTTCTTGAAGCACACGATAATTTCAATCACAAGCAATTTAGATGAAGCTTACATAAGCATTCAAATTACAATCAGTAATGCCTGTTTAATTCTGTATGTCACTCCTCTTTCCTGAGCACCCGAATTATTTCTCGTCCTTTCTAATATTAATCCAAATTTTTCGGGCATCTGCAATTGATGAAAAGTTCCCTTTCTGAACTAAATTAAGGGCACTAGCATAGGATTTTATTTTTTTAAATGATGAAATAAAGTTTAATTTCTTAGTTGACTTAAACATCATTTAATAATTACTTTAGTTATTAAAGACGCTTTTAAGTTTTTGCCGGTTTTTACCAGTTTCTGCCGGTTTTTACCGGTTATAACCAGTTTCTGCCACTGGCACGGCAAAAACTAGTTTCTGACGGCAGAAAGCCAACCCTGGCAGCTCTACAATCTGTGGAAACTTTGTTAGATGCTATAAGTTGAAAAAAAAATTGATTATGGTGACACTGCTGGGCCCATGCAATCTGTTTATTTGTTTTGAAATATCTATACAAACAATTGTATTGTTTTCATATGCTCCTGTAGTAATTATATTTTAATCTTTTCTTTTCCGATTTTTAGTCTGGAAAAACATTAAATGATAATGCATTTATTGGTCATACAGTTACATATTTTGAAAATGCATGTGCTTATAAATTCTAAAGAACTATCCTAGAACTTTTCCTTTTTTCCCCCGAGTTTGTTTATTTGTATTAACTGTACTTATTCTATATTTTGTAGGTTTTAGTTCTTTGAAAAGTACTGCTCCTGGACCCCTACCCCTCCAACAGTTGATGTTACCAGTTGTATGTTTTGAAGATGCTTGTGCTCTATCTGGATATCTCCTCAAAAATTGAAGATTTGAACAGACTATTTCACTTTACTACTAATTCTGAATGATGTGTTGCTCTGTTTTGTCTAATATTAGCAATGTGGTGTGCTAGGCTTTTCGAGTGGAATGATAATTCAATTACTCAGTGTATTAAGATTCTAAAATGTACTTTAACTTGAGAATCTTGTGAGATTCATTTTATGTATTCTTATATCAACTACTTTTAAATTTTTATTGTTATAAAAAAGATGTATTGAAATCATGGACTATGAATGTACCTGTAAAATGCATATAAAACTCTTATTCACAAAACTTTGTTTGGATTATGTCTATATTTTTAACTTTAAAGTAAACATCTCCATGTAATTTTAGAAAGTTTCTACTTCTACATCAGAAATAATTTTGATCCCTATGCATTATGTGATATATTGCCGTATCTGAGAGGATATTCAATTTTATTTGATACCAGGGAATTAACTTATTCCATTCAAATTTTGGAAATGAAAATTCAGCAAGAAAAAAAGATGTCTAGTGCAAAGAGTTAAATATGTAAATAAATAATGAAAATATACAGCTGAAAGTCTGAAGTTATGAAAACTGCTGCTAATGAATTATCAAATTTGTACTTTATTTGTTAAAAACAAATCAATCATTTTGAAGCAGATAAATTGGCTATTTATTATTCAGTCAGAATAAAGTGCGACAGTGAACAACGTCTATCATGAAATTTTAAGGTTGTAATGAAGAGAGATGGTTATGAAAAAATTAACATTTTAGTCCTCTCTTAAAAAATAAAAATATATGTATAATTTTGTTCACAATACAATTAAGACCTAAATCAGAATATTATTAAAACAATTTTAATAATTCTCAATCAAGAACTCCAAATATACTTGTACATGAAGAATATTATTATTATTATATTTTTTCTCTGCAATTTTGGAAAATCAAAAATAGAAAATTTTAGGATATTTTAATTATTCAAGTTACCTGTACTTTAATATGGGTTAAACTATTTTTACTTTCTACTATATCTAATATATAGAAGAAAGTTGAATTCGTGCAAATTTTCAAATTTTGATGGATTTGAACGTTTTGAGGTGTGCTGAGTAGTGTTTGTGTGTGTGTCACGTATGTGTGTGACCAGTTTTTTGTGGCCGCTCTACAGCAAAAACTACCACATGAAATCGAACAAAATTTGGTACACATATGTGCCTCAATGTGAACTTCTGCCCATTGGTTTTTGGCGTGAATTCCTCGAAGGGGGGTGGAGCAATGGGACGTTTCTTGAGTTATGCGTGCCTGCTATTACCCAAGAAGTAACAGGCGTAATCAAATAAATATTGGTCCGTATGTTGCCCCTAACAGGAGCAGGTGCTGATATCTGAAACGGGGGTTGAGCTATAGAACGTTTTTTGTCTTCAATTGTGACTGCTGTATCTCAAGAAATAATGAACGGAATCAAACAAAAATTTATTGACAGGTAGCCCTTAGAAGGTATAAGAGCTGATTTTATTTTGGTGTCAACAACTGAAAAGGGGGTGGGGTAATCGAACATTCTTTTTTTCTATTGTGAGTGCCATATCTCAAGAAGTAATGTTACATTCTGCATGAAATTCGGAATAAATGTGAATTCATATGAAGCAGGCATTGGTTCAATTTTCACGCCAATCGCTCCAAGAGGTGCTGGGGTTTTTTTTTTTTTTTTTTTTTGCGAATAAAAATAACTTTATGAATGCAACAATGAGAAAGATAAATCGTAATAAACTGTCGTCTGCGTATTTCTTGTGATTTTAATTGTATGGAAATGATTGGAAATGTTATCTCAAATTGATTTGAAACTTTTAACTGTTGCCATCTCGTGTTTGATAACAAATAAAATATTTGTAATTAATTCAAGCAATTCTTTTACAATAACCTTCAATTTTCACTCTTTGCTTTGATTTTGCAATAATTCAGACATTGGGATGGTTGTCAAGTTTTTGCATGTGTAATTTTGTTTTTGTTGGGAATATTGCTTCCTCGTCAAGAGTAGTGAGGGATCAGAATTATATGAAAGATATAGAAGAAAGTTTCGTGATAGCCACAACATACTAGTTTATAATGACACATACTAGTTACAGTTTGTTTCTCTTCAAATTTTTATTGTCCTGATAGCATAGTCAATTTGACATTGTTTCACTAATGAAAATTAACTGAAAGATCAAGTTTGTTCTTAGCTACATCCAGTAATGCAGGCCTACATCCACCTTCTAAAGGTGGGGGGGGGGGGGGGGTCCTTAACCTTTAAACCAAAGTCTGAGTTATTTTATTCATTTTTACTCTCCCCTTTATTCTGCTTTCAAAGCTTTTAACTAAGAGAACTAGCTTAATATTTGGATTCCTGTTTCAATGATGCATTGAATATTCTGAGGTAAAAAACATAAAGTAACATCTTGGTAAATATATATATATATGAAGCAAACTATTTTTGCAACCTCTGGCCACTCTCCTAATGTATAGCCCTAAAAGTACATTCATCAATGAAAAGCTCTTCTTTGAAAATAAGTTTTCCCCCTTATTTAATGCATACCTTCAGTAATTATTTGAAATAGACCCTGTTTTTTGAAGAAATATTTGAATGGGGTCCGGTTCCAATTGATTCGGATGATTGGAGTTCACTGAATTTTAAAAGATTTCATAATCATCTTTTTTTGTAGCAAAAAACTAGAAAGTTTTAGTTTTTCTGCTTTTTTTTTTTCTTTTTTTTTTTTTTCATTTTATTCTGCAATTCAGAAAATGTTGTACCAGCATTAACAGCTACAATCCTAAGCTTGAACACACATGACAATACAATAATAACTTTTTACTAAATTTTACAAAAACAGACATTTGCTCTCTTCAAAAAACTTGAGTCATTTTAAAAAATATCTTTAATTTCATTTCAGTCATGGACATCCTTTAATTGCCTGTCCAATTATCCGAGTTCGGGCCCGACGGACTCGGGCAGTTATAATTCTATAGTATTTGTATACAGTCGAACCTTGATGATGCTTGTGTATCCCCGATTCACTATTTTGTGTCAATGTCTAGAGGCAATTGGTATAAAAAAAAACCTTGGGCAGGGGGGGGGGGGGGGGTTGGCTTGAAACTAACTCTTCATTTAAAGAACTAGACAACTAAATTTTAACGTCATAATTTATTGAATGACCTCTACAAAATACAGGACAAAGCCTTAAAATCCGAGACGGATGGCCACAGTGTGGTTTTCCTCCTTTCAATTCCAGGGCTGTGTCCAAGGGGGGGGATTTAGGGATTAAATCCCTCCCAGTGTGAAAAAAATAATAGAAAGTCAAATGAAGAAAAGTTCATATTTGACTTTTAGTTAACTTTTAATGTTGAAGTTAGGGTTCAGCAGTTAGGAAAAAAAATTCTCTGGGAAGTTTCCTGGCAATTTAGGAGTGTCCTCTTTTTATTGACTAAAATCATATTCTGTTAAAAGCAGTGATGGAGGAACCACTGAATGGGCTGTCAACACAAGTCATTTTTAATATTGCTTTTTATAAAAAGGCTATGATGACTTAGGCGGTTCACAAAAAGGGAAGAGTTGCTGCTATGAATGAATATGCATAGTAATTGTGCTTGGGTAATGTAAATAATTTGCATCTGCAACGAACCTTTTACTATTTAGTTTATTAAGCATTATTTTAGAATACCTGAAAACATGTGTCATAAAAGATTTTTTACTTATTGAAATTTAGTGCACAGTAAACAGGTTTGAAATCTAAACAAGCAGTAGAATGAGTAAATACTGAGGTTACTAGCGCAACCAGAATTTATCTTCTAGAAGGTGAATTTCATAAGGGTTCTGATATGTATATAGTATAACGGTCCTGACTTATATCCCCTCCCACCGCTACGCCCCTCATTGGGAACAGTGTAAAGAAATGAATTATTTGGCACTGTTGTGTTTTCCTGACAATGCAAGCAAGAATGAAAAACCATCGAAACCAAAAACCCTCCCTTAATGAAATCCTGGACACTAGCCTGTCCAATTCAAAACTCGAATTTAATTTTTATCAAATGACATGAGAAGAGTATAAAACGCACACTTATTAAGCAAATTCTTCTTTCTTCAAATACGTGAATCGATCAACACTATCATTTTCTATCGACGGTTTATTTTGAACTAGGAAAAGTTAAGCTGAAATCAGCCAAACAAAGTGAGACAAAAATGACTATAAGCGTTTACGGTATTTAAGACCTGACTATATATCCGAAAATGTAGAATGGAATTTCTATTCAATATATGAAACATTAAAAAAGTGATTGTATATGCGGGGTGACCTCGTATCGAAAGGGGGGGGGGGGGGCTAGGCGCAAACTGTTCAGTTGAGAGTTTACCTCTTTTTTATTTATTTATTTATTTTTTTATTTTTTTTTTATTTTTTTTTTTTTTTTTTTTGAGGGGGGAGGTGGTTAGCTCCCTAATTTAGCCATGGTCTGACTCTTTGTGTTTCTGTGTAAAGCTAATAAATAGCGTTTTTTAGTAAACTTTGCTGATACTTCTTTCATGACGACCGTTCCTTAAATTTTAAGGAATAATTTAAATTTCCTTGACTCTTATAAACCGTAAATTTTGCCCCCCCCCCCCTCTGCAGCATAATCTGTAGGACCCTCCCCACAAGGCAGTGTATATTTGAAACGTTAACAAGCCTTTAATGCTTTTTTTCCCCTCCCATTTCTTCTGCGTAGGGCCCCTTAAGGACGTGCCCCCCCCCCCCCCCGCACTGTGGGGTCAGCGGGCACGCAGATCCGGGCCTAGACGGTCGTAATCGCTTACCTTTCTATTAACGCAATGGTAACGTTTTATTTGATGCACAGACACAAGTATATATACATTATACATAGATATATTTAGGAGGGGATACGATTTTAGTGGTATAAAGACGCAATTTTTGTGATGTGAGGGTTAAGGAGTGAAGATCTTCCCTCAGAGAACTTTTCTAAATTGATTTATACAAATTTCGATTTTTGATTTTTTTTTTTTTTTTTTAAATCTGAAGACGTTTTAATTTGACTTAGAGGACTGGAGGCTCCTCCTACAAGTTTTCTGAAATTGATGCTTTAAAAGCACTATTCGGTGATGATGAGAGGAATATTCGGAAGTCCTCTTCAGAAAATTTTCACTGAATTCTGAGAAACGAAATTGTAGGCTATTTTTAGTGACAAACTGCCAGATAAGGAATGGGTTCGGTGGTCTCCATCGGGAAAATTTCAAAATCGAAACCTTGACGCAATGACGCACAACCCCTGCAGTTGTAGAATACTTTAAGGGTAGGTTTTCCTCGAGATTTTTTTCATACAGAAGTTATAAAGAAGCAACTTTTCATAGGCTTTGTTATCAATAGAGGAAAGAGGGTGCAGTAGGTTTGAAGTTCCCTCTGATTTTTTCTTTTTTCGAAATTAAAGATGAGTTTAAGAATGCTATCATTTACAGGGAGGTTCCCAATATAATCCATATAATCCTCAATTCCTAAAAAAATCATTTCTAAAGCTAACCTACTGTTGCGGTTAGCTTTAGTAGTGAAAGAAATTAACAATACTATTTTCTTTCTTTTGAAATGGAAATTAACTCTCTCAAGGTCAAATATCTTTTTATCAGAGCCATACTTACAATTGCTCGATTAAGCTTTTTCAGACAAATATATGTTGGGGAAGTTTACAAGGGGTATAGGGTTCATGACGTAGACTGTACCATTGCAATTTTAATAGGTTGGCGGGTATTTTAGAGGATTTTTGATCTCACATTCGGGGATCTCGTTCTTGGGAGGATAGGCAGAGTAGTAACTCTTCGAACGCTTCGTTTATCCTCCAATCACAACCCCCTCAAAATGATAGCAGGAACCCTGAAAAACTATTCCGCCTAATCAAATCCTCCCTTCAAATGGTACACAGCATCCCCATAAATAAGACAAAAAAAAAAAAAAAAAAAAAATCAAAAACTTTTACAACTATTCCCCCTCCTGAAATATATCAATGCCGCAGTCTGCGTCAGGACTCCTCCTCCCCCTCGAGTATCCCTATCTTCTTTTGCCCACACTGAAATAAATTCTCTCAAGGTCATACATCTTTTTATCAGAACCATACTATACAAGCAATTGTTTATGCCTTTTTAGATAGTTAACCATGTCATGTGTGCCCACGAGAGAGTTGCTGGGGTTGTAGCGCAGATCGCACCATTGAAATTTTCATGAAACGACAACTTAGCAGGAGTTTTGATCATGCTAAACCGTCGTGATGACCCCGAGATGATTTGTGGGGTCTCTTTTCTTTTCTTATGGAGGGGGGAGGGTATCGTTTTTGTGGGGATGGACACCGTACCACTCCTTTGAATGCCGAAATGGGAAAGATGGGGCGCCGCAGACATTGGGTGCATGCCGGGAACATTGGGCACAACATGCTCGGCGCCCAATGTTCTTGTGCCCAAAATTAACGGCGCCCAAAGTTCTCGGCCCCCAATGTTCCCGGAGGCCAATCGACGGCGCCCAATGTGCGGGGGCCCAATCTTCCTAGACTGAGGACCCGGTCCTCAAGCCTCAACCGAAATCCTTTTAAAATTGATGTAAAAAAGTGTGTTTTAGTTGATCTTTAATGATATCAGAAGAAAGTCAGTGTTCGGAGGCTGTCCCTAGAGTTCCTAGCTCTCCTCGAACGAAAATTTTCGAAGTGGAAGACCTAAAACTGCATTAGGCTATTTGTATAGATGATGAGGGGCGGACGGTAGGTTTCAGGAGCTCTTCCTCAGAACCTTATGCAGTCTTTACTTGTTTTTACTTTAAAGTCAAAGGGAGCAATGACACAACTGTGCCTTTTGGTTCATTTAGCGCCACTGTATGAAAACTACCTTTTCTTATAGGACTTTAGGTTCACTATAAGAAGAGGGGCAGGACGAGGACCAATAAACCAGAACTCTGTTTTCAAAACAAAAAGATGCATCTAGATTGTAAAGTTAATTGTTCGTATCTCGTCCAAAGACGGCTGCTCAAGGGCTGATTATATCAGGACTACTGAAAAACGTCTGGAAGATATTGCAACATCGGCCGATGTTTCACCGACATTGCCACCAAGTCCATCATTTAGACAGGGGAGCCAACTGCCCTCCTGCATTTGTGAAATTGATGCACCAGTGTTGGTACGGGCCATGACAACTATTTTGTTTTCTTGTAGATAAATGAACTGATTATAATCGTATGTGTATCGCATGAAAGATAGAGTATATGCAGAACAGGAACTAATCACTGAGTTGTAGCTGGTATATAGTAGCGCACAGTTTTGGGAGGGACCATCCGAAATTTTTGAACTCCCTAAGGCCGAATTTAGCTCCATGCCGGCCCTAGGCAAATTTGAAATCTTCGCCCCCTAACTCCCTTTAAGAAGCAAAATATCCTTGACTCAAAAAAACGTAAAAAAGTGTTCCCCAAATTCAAACTGTCAAACTTATGAAGAAATGATGGCGTTTCACATTCTGAGGCGCCCCGATGAAATGATCACAGTGATCTCCCAAAATATTTTTTATTCGGCAAATTTTGCTGACGATTCGGCAAATACCATGATTGAAAAACATTTGACTTTCATAAGATATGTTAAGGAATCATTATTAAATTACAAGAAAAATTGTCTCTGTGGAAAATGAAAGAATGCTAATATTTTACTTTCAAGACTAACAATTTAATTCAAAAAATGTGTATTAAAATAGCAAATTTGCCGCCCCTGAAAGGTTTGCCGCCCTTAGGCAGCTGCCTACTCTGCCTATTGAGAAATTAGGCCCTGATAACTTCCCAGAAATTTTATTAAAATAAAGTTTTAAAAACTCAATTTTCGGGGTATCGAGGCATTAACTGAGGGGGTGGATTTAGGAATCTCCCTCGAAAATGTTTCAAAATTTAAATTTCCCAGAAATTTCTGAAAATTAGGAAACTAAAAACACATTTTGTATGTTTTTGATGATGTACGGAGAAAGGTCAGGTTTCGGGAGCTGGCCCGAAAATACTTTTTGAAAATAAAGCTTAGAAACCAAAATATTCTGTCATTATACATTGAGAAGTTAGAAGAGGAGGGGTGCTCTTCTAGCTCTTCAGCTGTCCAGCCTAAAAATGCACCTTTAGGTAATGTTTGCTTACACTAAAAGAAGTGTGAAGGTGCTTAGAATCCTTCCTTTCTGGAAATATTTTGCCTTTGAGGCTTTAAAAATTCGATTTTTAACTATATTTATACATATTTTAGAAAGGGATGGAAGATTCGTGAGCTCCTCCCAAAAACCTCCTTTTAAAGCTATCATCACGATATAAACTAAAAGGAGGGAGGGGGTCCTATCAAAACTCGTTTGTAGTTGAAGTCCCAAAAAAATTCATTTAAGTTGTTTAAGTAAGTTAAGTGATAAGGGCTGGATAAGCTAGTTTCCGTTGACATTTTTTTCCAAATAAAAGACTTAAAATGCAATTTTTTGCTAAAACTTTTACAGCGTAATACTATTAGTAAGTCTAAAGAAAAATAGGGGGTGTCCTGGACTCTAGCTGAAAAGAAGGTTTTTTTATAAACACCCTAATGTCCACATATGAAGATAACACCTTGTCCTTTTGTCTGTATATATCATTTTCCAACCGGGCTGGTATCTTCAAGAAAAATAGTTGCCATGACTTTTGTGCCAACCCTTTGTATTTATAAAATGTAAATTGGTGTGGTTTTGGTCCCCACCACACCACTACCCAATTTGGAATTGGTGTGGTATAATTTCACTGCAGTGACACTATTTGCCCCCTCCATTCCCCTGGAAAAGCTCATAACGAAACATGATATAGAGAGCAAGGCCTTCAATGGCACCTCCAGTCGCACAAGATCCTATCACACATTGCCCCCACCCCTTCTACAATTTAATCTCCTTACAAAGAAACCCCGATCCCTTTTTTTAAACATTGTTATGGAATTTACTTAATGGTGGTGGTTAAATGGATATGGTGGCTTTTGTGGATTAGTTCGCATGCTGGATGAGGCCCAAAAAGCCATATGTTAATCACCGTTGCTTTAGACCTTTATGACAATAAGAAATTCTGAACATTTTTCCTTTCTTATTTCATTTCATCGACATTATGAAAAATAATGAATTATCTTTTTGTGCTTTTAATTCAGTAATTTTGTTGAAGAAAAGAAAAAGCAAAATTCTTTTGTTATTTTGCATATAGGATTGTTACTTGCAGTAAAATACATTTTGAACTTTAAAATAGCTTTGTATGTTTCATAATACATTTTTCGACAGTTGAACTCAAGTGATAACTATTTTTTAAAACTTAAATCATCAAATGCATTTTACCATTTCTCAATTCTTCTGAGAACCAAATATTTAATGATATCTTTAAGATTGCAACACAGAAAAGTTTATTTGTGGACAGAGTTATGATTACTTTTTTGCATTACATTATTCTTTGAATGTTTCTTCATATGATAGCTCAATATTTTAAATTCTTACTCACTAATGTGTTTATTAATGATCATACCAATCCAAAGAGAAAATAATTTGCAACAATTACAAATACAAGAATTGGTATTAGGTATAGTATAAAATGTCAAAAGATATTGTCTGTTGAAAAAAAAAAAAAAAGCGTACAAAGAAAAACATATATGGAGCATTGAAATTATATTATATATGTACTTCACAAGAAGAAAAACGTTGTTTTGGAGACTCAAAAAGAAAGAAATATAGACAAGAATATAGAAAAAAATAAGTAAAATTTATTTGCAACAATAATTTTTGTTCAAATTTTTTACAACAATTAAAAGTTAAAAGTGAGCAACAATCAAATGCGCACAAATCTCTGCATGTACTGCTGTCAACAAGGCAAATATGACAGTTGCCAAGGGGTCAGATATAATTTAGGCCTTTTCCCCCTTAAAAAATATGCAAAAACAATCTGTAGACAGTGGCGTACCTAGCATGGGCAAGTAAATATATATGTATCTTATTTATTCAGCTGATTCTAATCTAGTTACATAAAAGTTGAATTCTTCATCAAAGATTTCAATTTGTACACGAGTTTTTTTGTTTTCCATAATAGTAACTAATTTTTTTGATATTTATGCTTGTGTGCAAATGAAAGTGCTCAAGATATAATGCAACAATTGACTTAAATGTAATAAATGACAATTTTGAACTACAAATATATTCGAGTCTTTTACAGCTTTGTGAAGATTTTCTTTTCAGGATGGCGCCATTTCATGATCTAAAACTAAATTACAACCAAACTACTACAAACGTACACCATACAAAAAAAAAAACATACATAGAGCATTAAAAACATTTTTTATAAGTAGTTAACACAAATGAAAGAAATTTTTTTTTATTTTTAACGTAAGACTTAAAAGAAATAAACATAGACTGAATTAGAGAAATTAAACAAATTTATTTGCATTAAAAATTTTAGTTCAAAATTTTTTACTACAAATAAGAGTCAAAGGTACAAATAGAGTCAATCATAATTATAGAATAGTCTTCTTTAATAGCTGGCATCTACATCACTTTTTTTCTTTTTCTCCAAGTCAGTTTTAAATTAACAGCTGAAAATAAATAAATAAAAATAAATAAGTTTGCATTCCAGATGTACATTATAAAAAAAAGTTGAATGTGTACAAAAGTTTGCATGTAATGGCATGGCAAACATAACTGCTGCCTGGGGTTTGATATCTTTTGACCCTTTCTCCCTCTTAAAATCTACAGTAATACAATCTGTACAATATAATAGTAATAATGATATAATATAAATAACAACATAGCAAGCAGTACCTATCTTAAACTACATTACAGTTAATCATAAATAGTCAATACCCAACTGAAAAAAAAAATCAAGATTAGGATTGAAAATTAAAGGCAGTGGAAAAATTAACAGTCCAGTTACTTAAAATTAGCTAAAAAAAAAAAAAAAAAACTTATGTAAGGTGTTCAGGTAAGTGCGTCGCCTGAGAATTTGGGGAATGCTGCCTGAAGAGACTTCTGCCATGCATTGAACATGTCGGGAGAATGTCTGGTGATAAATCTTATAAGTAGAGATTGGCACTGGTTTCTCATAGATAAAACACAATCAGTGATAACTTAAATACTCCAATGCGAAGATTGATAAAGTTTGTTTGGTTTATTTTGTTGTCGTATCAAACAGCTGAAGTCAGCAAGTGTACGTTGTATTTTTTAGCAACAAGTTACTACATACTAACATACATGACATGTTTTAGTTAATTACTTTAACCAGACTTTGTTTATGAGAAGGGTTGCACTTTCCCTTTATTTAAAGTAAGATGGGGTAAGTGCACCAAGGGCGTCCATATGCAAAATTTTAAGGGGGAGGGGGCGCCTCAGATATCCTCTCCATGGTTTAGCAGGATATTTTCCCCATAGAAACAGATTTCACTACAGATTAAAGTTATTAAAATTTGACATTTTCAATAACTTATTCCTTAATTGCTGGAGAAGAAATGCATTTGCAAAGAAAAAAGACCCCCCTCCCATATGGGCGCCCTTGAAGTGCACCCTATATTGTAGGGCAACTGTGACTCCATGCAATTTGCCTTTAATTTTGTTCATAATTTCTATTTTCAGTTCATTCTTATATTTTCTCTTCAAAAACTTCTGAATTCCAATTGTGTATTAAATTTGGAAAATGGGGAGAAATCGGCTCGAAAGAATGGATCAAGAAAAATTGTATTTGAAATATAACATCCAAGCAATAATCCAAGGTTCAACTATAGTTTTTATGAGCAATTTGTGTAGCGATATATATAAATTATTAAATAGGGTCATTAAATGTATGGTTAATGCTCAATGCTAAGAAAAAAGAACAGTTTTGTCATCGAAATATGATAAAATGTGTACTTTTTAGGGGCCTGTATCTCAGTGCACTGAGGGTCAGTATAGAACACACTGCTTGCATTTCAAACTAGAGTATGTGTATTTTCACAATCAAGTGACAGAACTATTGGCAAAGTATTTTCAAGAACACAATATGTATTTCAAAATAGTAAAATGAATTATTTAGTTTTCAATTTAATCAACATATACGGTTTAAACTTTGCTCCAGGGATTTCCAGATACTATTTAAAAAACTAATATGATCAAAAACGTACCAAAAAAGATTTATAGACTTGCAAATGGACTAATTATGCTTACTCACATACTTCATAATATGATGACTAGAAGCAAAGTTTTAAAAAAAGGTTACTATTGCGGTAAAAATGTAAGTTATATTTGTAACACTTTTTTGAAGGTGTTTTAGGTATATTTTTAATTATTTTAATTAAGATAGCCTTCTTTTCATTTGTACTGTACATTATAGTTCGTTGACATTTGTTTAGTCTGTGCATTATAGTGACAAAAATTATTTTCTCTGCACATGATAGCAAACTACTAAGTCATATTTTATTACTTATGATAAAAGCAATACTATGACATTATAAAACAAGGGCATTGTTCAGACGAAGGGGGTGAGAAAGGATTGTTCCCACAGACTTTAGTTTCAGATCATATTACCGATCTCAGAATGTCTTAATGCAAGTAGGGATTATTATGAACCCCAGCTTCCTTGGCTGGTTTCCAAGTAAAGAAAATGCAAAAGAAAAGTTCTGTACAAATAGAAATTGATGTTACACAACTAAAAGAAGTTGCTAACATCATAAAAACATTTAAATGGTACAAATAGCAACTAGAATCGGAGACACACGCTTTAGGGTTACAAAGGACTTTTGATAATTAAGTAAAAAAAACAACCTTATTATTGAAAAGACATCAAACAAAACATAAGAAGTCTTTTCATCCACAAGCTAATTTTTGTTTGCTTATTGCATGAAAGTTAATATTTTATTTGCAGCTAAGAATAGTTTATAGCCAAGAAATACTTACCGCCACTTAATTAGAAGTAGCGTAATCATCAGCAGAACTTCCTCCACAGCATGTAAAGAATGGTCATCACTACAGGCATTCTTATTTGTAATCTCCATTCACAATCTCTGAAATTTGAAGCAAAATTTTTAATTATAAGATAAAACTGTAATTTAATAACAGAAATCAAAAGAATGTAATGACTGCATTTATGCAAAGTATAAGAAACGAGAAATATTAAATAAGTGCTTTCTTTTTGAAAGGGGCGGATCCACGGACAACATGACTTTAATTGACCAAATATAGTCTAAATTGCTTTTTTTTTGGAACTTTTTTTCTTCATGCCTAATTATCTTATATTCAAATAAATTTAACACAAGTGCGGCATATTTGTAGCATAATTCAATAAATTACCTAACTGCACGTGTGTGTGCGTTGCTATTCATCTCTTTTATATTTTTCTTAATCTTTACCAATATATACACTCTAGCTTAGTGGCAGATCTAGCCAATCATTTTGGGAGAGGCCATCCAAAATTTTTGAACTCTTCAGATATTTTATTAAAATGAAATTTTTAAAATTCAATTTTAAGCGTGTTTGTACTTTGTACCTAAAATTATTTGCACTTTATGATTACATTTATAAAGTTTTTTAAAAAAAATTTAACAGTTTCATTTTCAGCTAATCGATGAAATACAACTCAAATTCAAAATAATAGAATACTTCCCACATTTTGGAAAAAAGTTTATTCTAACCAAATATAAGTGCAAATTAGGCATTTAAATGAACATGCTACCTTTCTTAGACATTAAAGTGGGAATTTCATCTCAAATATACTCAATTAAAAATAATCTTAGACAGAATAATCCAAACGTTTATAGTGATGAAGATTTACATTGAGTCAAAAAATTAGAGTATTCAAATTAAAGGGGGGAAAACACTTTCAAAAGAAAGAACATTAATACTAGAATGCTTCATTTTTTGCTGAATTCGATGCTTTAATCCTTTCTCTCACATGGATTCTACCACCTATTTACATTAATCATTTCTGACACTGTTTCCATACTCTCTTCAATGCGGCAACAAGCTAAATTTTGTTGGCGGGCACCAGATCTTGAACGGATTTATTTAGATTTGATGGTACACCAAATTCTTGATTGTATTGAGATTGGCAGAGTTGATTTACCAGTTCAATACCGAAATTCCTCTTTCTGTTTAAAATCTATGAGTCGATTTAGAGATGTGACACGGAGTGGAACCTTGCTGGAATATAAAATGTGTCGCTAAATGGGTAACTGCTGTGCCTCAGATGAAATATCATTCAGTATTATTGATTAACAGCGGAAATCACGCATTGTTTTATTTTATGATATATATAACTTCCCAATTCCAGCAGCTGTTATGCACCCACAAACCAAGAAGGATGTGACAAAGTGGAGAGAACCTCTTACACAAGATTTCTCATACGCTTTTCCTTTTAAACGTCAAACCCAAACACCTTTTTTTGTTTACAGATATTTCAAAAATGATTCATCACTGAATATAATACTTTTCCAACGTTGTTGCCCCTGTTTGAGGTTGCCCCTGATCTCCTATTGTTTCGACAGATATTACAAATAAATATGCATCACTGAATAAAATGGCTTTTCAGTCTTGTTGCACCCAAATGAGCTTCTCTTTACTCCAGGATAGTTGTGCACTTTTCTGCTTCATGTTTATCTTTGGTCTTACTTTGTAGATCCGCAATTAAAACTGCAGTTTATGCAACCATCCAAGTGTAGTTGGCGTGGATAAGATAACTATACATTCTGTCCAACACTTATGGACATAAGAAGCATTTTCAAACGATTATTTTGGACAATTTACTTTAATTTGAATTCATCTCTGCCAGGTGTTACAATTTCTCTACCTCGTTTACTTCGATTACTTTTTAGTTGGTCAGTCTTATATTCCTTTAAAATCTTACATACCATAGAAAGGTTAAAGGTTCATTTGAATTGAATTGGATAGTTTTTTTCTAACTTTAAGAAATGATGCAATATGTAATTTCGTTTTTTTCCTATTTATCACCTTGACGACCCATTTTGAGCAATAAAAAGCTTTTATAAGAGCGTAAAATTATCCAGGCGCTAAGCTTCATACTTGTGACAAACTATAGGGCAACAGGTAAGCAAATATTTTCTCTACTTTTTAAAATTCACATTGAATGAATCGATTATTCTAATTTTTTGTCCCATGTAAAAAATTTATTTATTATTCCAATGTGTTAATGACCTATAAATCGTTAAAATAATATCTGAAAAGTTGTTTAAATTGATTTGCCCTTTCATGAATAATGAGTTCTTGTTTTTTTTAATTTCATGCGTTTATTTTTTCCGACCCAGGGACAAGTTTTGTTCAAACAGTTCTGATATTCTATTATTTTGAATTTGGATTGTATTATATAAAGCACTAAAATGTAACTACAAATAAATAAATACTTAAATGTGCAAAATCACTGTACTACTGCAAATTAAGTTCTAAATGATAAACATTAGTGTTGAATAACAATGCGAAACAAATAAGAAAAAAGGAAAACATTTTTTCTACTGATGAGGATTTTTTAATACACTTAATGTTCCAATATTCAATATTCAAAAAAAAAAAAAAAAAATTGGCAAAAAATATTTTGCTTTGGTGTCTTAAATAGCAAAATGTAGTTTTAAAACCAACTTCACTTTTCTTTTTCACAACCGCTAAAATAGGCTACTGAATATTTGAGAATTTAATTTGACTATTTTCATTTAGTTTTAGGACATTATCCCCCCCCCCCCCAAGTATGTAAATATTTGGTACAATGTAGATGTAAAATTTAAAATTACATAAATTTATTAGAAAAAAAATGTAAAAAAAGGAAACCAATGGTTTGGCTAATAAATAGTGAGATATCAGCTAGGCCAATTTTTCTAGCCGAGCGTAATCAAAAATAGCCAGTGATTGTTGATCTCTGAGGACTATTGATTATTTTTTATGGTTATAATCAGAGTAGTATAAAGTTTTGTAAATTTTATGGGGGCATGGGGGTCTGGCAACCGAACTGACAAGGGGCCTTGGCTCTCAGGGACTCGGAATGACAATCATATTTTTGAGACTAATGCACATATTAAAATAAGTCATCCATGATTTCAAAGAGAAATTTACCAGGTTTTTTCTTAATAAAGTTTAATCACATAAATGTGCAATGTGCGAGCCCATTGTACAACGTGCTTAATTATAAATGCCCAATGTTGGAATCTTTAGTAATGCAACATCTTATCTATAATTGAACTTGTTTCACACATTTTGGAGCATTGCACTGTCAATGAAGGTGGTTTCCATACACCCCATTTTGAAGAGAAAAAACTTATGTGAATTCCTGAGCATCAAAGGACCACTGCACCATGTTTGGAAAAAAATCCGACCAAAACTGGATTTGCATAACAAAAACCCCTTGTGGGGTGTATTCACACCCTCCCCCCTTTCCTCATAGCAAAAACCCCTATGACAATTCCTGATCATCAAAGAACCGCTGTGCCAAATTTGGCAAAGATCCGACGAAAACTGTGGACTAGCATAAAGAAATCCACTGTGGGAGGGAGGGTGGCCCCCCATTGTGAACAAAAAACTACTCTAAGTGAATTCTTGAGCATCAAAGTACAGGTCTGTAAAATTTTTGCAAAAATCTGACGTAAACTGGAATGGTGGTGTTTTCGCACCCAACCCCTCCCTCATAGGTAGGCGAAAAACTCCCTATGAAAATTCCTATGCATCAAAGCATCACTGATCCAAATTTGACAAAGATCCGACGAAAACTAGGTATTTGTAAAAGGAAGTCCCCGGTGGGAGGGGGGTTCCCGATTGGGAACGAAAACAGCCCAATGTGAATTCTTGAGCATCAAAAGATCTCTCTGCCATATTTGGCAAAAATCTGATGTAAACTGAATTAACATTAATAAAATCGTTATTTGGTTCAGCGTTAGAAATTAGTGCTGGTCCACTGGTCCCAGACTAGTGAAACCTGCCTGGGACCACAATAAAAAATAATTGGTGGTCCTTAGGACCAACTGTTGTATATTTTTTATCACACTCTGTTATAAAATATTCAAAAGCATTAGTCTAGTCCAGTGATTCCCAACCTGGGGGCGATCGAACTCTTCTAGGGGGCGATAGGGGGGCGACCGGTATTCGGATACCTTCTTCACCTTTCAAAAACTATGTTTATTAAAACAAATCGGTACATAATTCAGAAATATCTTTCAGAATACCTATGTTGTGTAATACCGAACCAAGCATATGGCACGTCAAATCAAAGAAAGTCGTTCCCAGAAAATAAGGCATGTATGATTTACAGCTCAATCAAATCTGTTCGGATAAAAAAAATCCCAAAAGCGAAAAATAAAATCTTTTATTTTATTGCCATTTTCACGAGGAAGAAAAAAAATCTTGTAAGCACTGTCTGACCGTTGGCGCCATCATATACTTAACGCCTGAAAATTGGATGGATATGTGTAAGAATGGATTTTTGCATTTACTTATCTGTTGTCATTCAGAATCTTGCAATCAGCGCATAAACCTCCTTACGTAGTTTCTATTGTTTGATTTAATTTAGTGAATTTCTGTTTAATTGTGCATGTTTCGTAGTGTGGAAGTTCGATATGAATTCAAAAAAGAAGTACCGACAGTATTCAGCAGAGTATTTAAAAATTGGTTTTGTCACGTCACCGCAAAATGTGCAGTTTCTGCATTGTCGTTTGTGCGATAAAACATTTTCTAGCTATGAAGCGATGAAGTCCTCGAATGAAAGAGCATTTGTCAAGAGTACATGGTGACAAAGTAAATAAACCTCTTAGTTATTTTCAAGACCTCAAAACAAAAGCGGATAAACAGCCAAAGGTGGGTGAATTACTTAGAAGACAAGCAACAGATCTTGACAAAGGACTTCTTGCTTCTTACGAAGTGTCTCTTTTGATACAAAAATGTGGTAAGCCTCATATGATTGGCGAATCTCTTATTCTACCGACTGCCAAAAAAATAGTTGAAATTTTGCTTGGTGAGGGCTCCAGTAAAAAGATAAGTCAATCTCTCCTCCTGAGTAACAACACAGTTTCCAGGAGAATAGATGAAATGGCTGCTGACATTGAGTGCAAACTCATAAATGTTTTGAAACAAAGTAGATTTGCACTACAGATTGATGAATCAACTGTGACAGATAACAGCTATTTTATTAGCTTACGTGGGGTTTATTAATGAGCTGAAATTGATAACTGAGAAAATGTTGTTCGCCAGAACTTTGATTACTGATACAAAGAGATTGTCGATTTTTAAATTTGTGAAGGATTATTTTGAAGAAAAAGAAATTCCATTGACAAATGTAAGTGCTTGAGCAGCAGATGGTGCCCCTGCCATGGCGGGTCGTCATGTTGGGTTTCTTGTACACCTTAAACAAGAAGTGCCAAAAGTGATTACCTTCCATTGTGTCATTCATCGTCAACACTTGACTGCAAAAAAATTGAGTGGTGTTTTACATGAAACCTTACAATTAGTCCTTACTGATATTAACATGATCAAAACTAATTCTCTCAATGATCGCCTGTTTCGTAAGCTTTGCCATGAAAATGATGAAAAATTCGATCGCTTGCTTTTACTTACGTCTGTGAGATGGCTTTCCAAAGGAAACTTTTTCTTTGAATTATTCGACTTTGTAGCTGAGTTTCTCGACTTGCATGATCCTGCTTTAAGTGAGAATTTGAAACAGCGCAAATTGGAACTTGCGTATCTCACGGATATTTTTGAAAAAATGAACGAAGTCAACATTAAGCTTCAAGGAAACAAGATAAACCTCATCAAGACCAAAAGCATAATTTCAGCATTCATTTCCAAATTCAAAATCCACAAGGCAAATATTGGCCGTAAAGAATTTATCCTGTTTCCAATTCTAAAAAAAAGTTTAATCGTGGATGATGAATTTCCTGAAGAAAAAATTTTGATTCATATTGATCACCTTGATCAGTTAAAAAAGAACATGGAATCAAGATTTGCAGATTTGATCAACTTACAAATTTCTGACTGGATTTTAGACCCATTTAGTTTCGAAGATGTGGATGAACTGGAAAACTCTTTGCAGACAGAGTTTATGGATTTGAAATTTGATTGTGAATCAAAAATTACTTTCAAGCAATACAGTTACGAACTTGCCTGGGTGAAGCTTATGGGTACTTACCCACAACTTTGGAAATAAGTTGAACAGCTCCGCATCTCATTCCCCTCAACATATTTAGTTGAAAGAGGATTTAGCTCTGTAGTGCTGCTTCTCACGAAGCAAAGAAATAGATTGGACATCTGCCTCAAAGGGGATCTCAGATTAAATTTCACAGACATCAAAGCTTTAACGGAGATCCATCAAGCACAAGGCAGCCATTAAAAAGGTAAAAAAGAACAAATCATAACAGTTAAAATTTTTAATTTTTTCCGGATTTCAATTTAAAAAAAAAGCATGTTACTGAAAAATGTAATTTTCTCATTTTTGCTAAGTATGTAAATGACGTTGGTTAATTAAAGCACTTCAAATTACATTTTTTCTTTTTTTTTTTGGGGGGGGGGGGGAGGGGTTAAGATTAAAAAATTCAGTTTTAAAGCTAATTATTGCTTTATCATGCACTTTAACTGAAGAACTGAAAAAATTGAGTGTGATAAATGTGAGACATAAGTATTCTTAATAGGATTTTTTCGTTTTTCATTTTTTTTAAATAAAAATATTTCTGTTCAGTATTTTTCTTAAACATTTTATTCAGCTCAATATCAATAGTTTATGTTTAATTTGAACTATGAATCATGTTGATACCTCAATTGGTTAATTTTTAATTGTTGCATTAGGATGCTCTCTTAACCAATACACGTTCACTTTTATGGGCCTATGAGAGGTCATGTCAGCTTTGTCAGAAAGAGAGCAGGGATCCTTGGAAGGAACCTGCTCTGAATGATAGTAATATAAGTTTTGAAAACTCTATAGGGGGAGGAAATCCGGAGACGTACTGACAAAGGGGCCCATATTTACCTTCAGCGACCTTGTGAATTCTTCCTTTTGACTATAGTTAAAAATTAAATAACTCTTTGAACAATGCAGAAAACATCTTAAAACTTCAAGCATTCACCCATACACAGAGCTATGAAAGATTACGTATTGTTAAGTCAGTATTTTAATTTCTCTGTAATGAAGTCCCGTATTTTCTTTATAAACGATATATCGAACAGATAGAAATCTAAATATTGTTTTTGCTGTAGTAGATATATATCGATATATGATGGTATATCGGTATATTGCCCAGCCCTAGTGATGTATGAAAATGAAAAAGTGAAGATGCAGTAGTAATGTTATTGTGGGACGGGGGAGGAGTAGAGTAGTAATTGCCCTCCCACTGATTATTTTAAATCACGGGCCCGGATGCAGTGGTACCCCCAATATTGAAACTCTGCACATGCCTCTGGTACATAATAAAATTTGAGTTTGGAATAGAATATCGATTATATCAAAGTAAGCCCTAAATTTTAAAACCATTGTTGATGCTACTTGAGCAAGCGAGGTTTTAGATTTATATATTAACTAGCAAAAATACCCGGCGTTGCCTGGGTCAATAATAATTGTGAGAAACAATCACTACTTTCTTTCGTTTTGTTTTAACTGAAAGAACTCAAAACACACCGCTTTGACATGATTAAAAATCGAGCTTCTTCCTTACCCATAAAAGTAAAATAGCAATAAGTATGAACAAATGAGTACAGTAGAAGACTGTTATAACGCACACCTTGGGACCAGAGCTTTTGCGTTATACAGGTTTTGGCATTATATAAGTCATTTCTCAAATTTTGAAACCAATATTCAAAATATATCTATATTAGCACTTCAGAATGAATTCTATCTGCAATGAGTATTAAAACACTAATTATACAACTAATCATTCATAAATAAACATGCTTTACCATTAAAAGGAAGTGAATCATCCTGCACTTCTGTCAGCTTCATGGTTTGCATTAACAGCTGCATTTTCAAGAGCCATCTGATATTTTCTCTTTACTGTGAATATTAATTTTCATTTAAAAGCTTTGAATTAAGCTGAAAAGATGAAAAACTGTTTCAAAATTTAATTTTCCTAACAATTTTTATGTTAGCAAGGCAAAACAAAGGAATTTTTTTAACTTAAAAACCTATTGTTTACTTCTGAAAAGTTGTGCAGTTTATAGAGAGTTGTGTTATATAAGTCGGCGCTGTTTCTCTAAGTGTGCAAAAAGTAGAGTTTCCAAATGTTTGAAATAAAGTAGAAAAAAGTAGAGTTTCCAAATGACTTTTTTAAACTTATGTTTGCTCCGGAGAAGCCTTGATGCAAAATTTTCATTATGATTATTGATTACTTTTAATATTGCTGTTGTTAGGCACAGAATTTTTGTAACAATGGATTTTATATTTAATCATTTAATGGAGAAAATACATGACATTTACTGTTTTCCATCGTAACATTTTTAAACTAAGCTTTTTAGGAATAAATAATAGCCTAAGTTGCTCCCTGATAATGTAGCCATCTTGGTGAAAAAATAGTTAAAATGGGTCCAGTAGTTTTTAAGATTACCCCGGACATACATACAAAAGCAGTCATTTATGTATATAGATGAGGATAAAAATTCTAAGATAGCAATAAATGTCATGCTTGCTGCAGAGAAGCCTTTATTCAAAATTTTCATTATGATTACTTTTAATATTGAATATTGCTGTTGTTAGGCAACAAACTTTTGTAACAATTGGTTTTATATTAATAATTTAATGGGGAAATTACATGACATTTACTGTTTTTGATCATAACGTTTTTAAACTACGATTTTTAGGAATAAATTATAGCCTAAGTTGCTCCCTGATGAAGTAGCTATCTATGGTGAAAAAATGGTTAAAATCGGTTCAGTAGTTTTGAAGATTACCCTGGACATACATACATACAGAAGTAGCCATTTATGTATAAAGATAAGTGCATTAAATTTACCTAAATGACTTTCAAGTACAGTAGAAGACCGTAATAAAGCACACCTTGGGACCAGAGCTTTTGCGTTATACAGGTTTTGGCATTATATAGGTCATTTCACAAATTTTGAAACTAATATTCAGAATATATATATATATATATATATATATATATATATTAGCACTTCAGAATTAGTTCTATCTGCAATGAGTATTAAAACACAACTAATCATTCACAAATAAATATGCTTTACAATTAAAAGAAAGTGAATTATCCTTCACTTCTGCCAGTTTCATAGTTCGCAAAACAGCTGCATTTTCAAGAGCCATCTGATATTTTCTTTTTACTGTGAATATAGATTTTCATTTAAAGGCTTTGAATTAAGCTGAAAAGATGAAAAACTTTCAAAATTCAATTTTCCTAACAACTTTTATATTAGCAAGGCAAAACAAAGGGATTTTTTAAACTTAAAAACCTATTGTTTACTTCTGAAAAGTTTTGCGGTTTATAGAGAATTGCGTTACATAGGTCGGCGTTATAAAGGTATTCTACTGTATATACATCTATGTACTATTTATGTGATATTGATTCATACCAAAATAAGTTAAGAAATTAGCACATCTACATTAAAATATTTTATCCAACATTTTCATAGCTTTCTTCTTATTAGCAAAAATTTTTTAATCTTTGAGTTACACAGCAAAATCTGAACTACTATCAATAATTTACATGATACAATACAATGATATGTAAAAAGAACTGAATTTGTCAAAAGGAAAAAGACAAATTTCAACTCAAAATTTATTCTTGAATAACAAGTAGACAAAATGAAATTTTAAAAGATTAAGCATTATAAGTAACAAATCTGGCTAATCATATTAGTACTTGAACTAGAGAAAACGGGTAAACAAACAGAAAAAAACACACAATAACAATTTTTAAATAAAATGCTTACGAAAGAATGTTTTTTTTTTTTTTTCTATTCAGCCTGAATTTCAATTATATTAAGAAAATATCATAATACTTACGACTTACGTAGAAAACCACAAGTAGATTTCTCACGAATCGCCATGTTGTTAAGGAAAAACAAGACAACATTCTGGAACTTCCGGTTGACATCGAAATCAACCAGTTGGATCAAACTACAACTATTTCTAATAATACTATTGACGCCAAGCTGGCAACCCGGCGCTAATTGCTTTATGGCAACCCATGGACAACTCCTTTGGAATGCCGCGGTTAGCCTATTGTTATAGCTTGGGTCAAGTTTTCCTCGAATGAGACACCCTCGTATAGCGTGAAGAAAATCATTAAGATAAAAGATCTGTTGCCATTTTTTTTTCTCGAATATGAACAGGTAAAATTCTTGTTTTTGTTTTGAGGCTTTTCGTGTAATCAGGGGATAATGTTTACTTTTTTTTTTTTTTGGGGGGGGGGGGGTTCCCGCAATCTGCCGCAAAATTTCACTGACTTTGTTTTTTTTTTTTTTTTGGTTCAAGCCTGAGTGTTGAACTCGCGTCACTTGACATAACTTTTATTTTCGAGGTGGACCGTGCAAAGCCGGGCGACGCAGCTAGTATAATATATAAAATATGTCTTCATTGTTTAGGTCTATAAAAGCTTGGGGGTGGGGGGGGGAGGGTAAACATTAGTGGCCTCCCTGGGCCCTGAGTGCTCCTTTTAGAAGGCACCCTTTTATGCTTCAGGAGGGGGGGGGGCATTTCCCTTATTCCCTTCTCCTGTATCCATGCCTGATTACCGGTTCTGTCACAAATTTTGCAACTAAATGAAGCATGTGTGTAAAGAGTAGATATTAATGGACAATGAACCAACACAATGTTCCCTAACAATCTATTTATCTTAAACTATGCGGGAAATCGGCACTTACTTTGATAATTGAACATTTAAAATTCAGCATATTTATTTGACTTATTATAAGTTATCTTGTGAGAAATTCTTGAGGAATTTTGCTTGATTCAAAGAACTATATGATGCGGCCTGCGGCCGCCCCTTGCTTTGGCCGCCCTTGTGCGGTGCACACCCTGCACACCTGCTAGGATCGGCGCTGCCCAGCTCCCCCTCTATAATATTTCAGACCGACTCAGCTCCCCCGGAAAAATTCTAACCGTATAGCTTTTTGCAGTACATTGTCTATCTCAAACCTGATTTAAAAAAGGAGATCTACCTTTTTTAGGAATTTCCACATAATAACCAACAAAGAAAGGGGAGAGATTGAGTGGTCAGTACGGTCAGTACATTTGTGTTTCCCTCTTTTTAAACCTCTCGATTCCCGGAAGAAAAAAAAGTATTAAAGCCAAGTTATCTACATGTTTTCCGCCCTCTCCACTTTGAGCTCGTCTTTCGCAAGTGTATTACACATTACACTGTAGCTCAGTTTAATGTTCTTAGTTTTGCATGCCATTTGTATCTCACACTTCCTCTAAAAAGAGATAATCGTGAGCCAGTTTTGTATTTAAATATGAAGGTGCTCCAGCCACGTATCAAAAAGAGGGTTTCTAAGGTAAAAAACATCTGATCTTCCGGACGCTATTTAAAGAATCTACGGCGAATCCTTTTAAATTCGTTGATTAAAACAAACTTGCAAAATATGAAACGAAAGTTAAATTAAAATACTGAGTGGTCATATAATATTTTTGTTTGTTGCAATTATCAAAAAAAAGAAAAAGAAAAAAAGAAAAGAAAGAAAGGGGGAAAAAAACTATGCAGAGGAAGAAAAGAAAAAAGTCCAATTTACAAACAAATTTATTTAGCATTTTTATCCATCGTTTCTTTCTCTTTTTTATTTTTTTCATTTCTTCATAAAAAGTTCAGCCCCGATCAAAGAAAATTCTTTAGCGAGTTCTCAAAAGTTTAGTAATGTAGTTATAGAACAAAAAATAGTTCTAAACTAATTTTCGAGGGATTATGATCGTTTGTTTCGGGTGTTAAATTCCACGTTTCGATCAAAAGATACGATCAGATTGCGAAAATATCATTATTCGATGGTCTATCGAAACCAAAAGTGATCTTCTGTCAGGGGACATAGACTAAAAGCCTGATATACATATTCTTCGAACAAATTTTTAAAAGTCTATAAAAGTTATATTTATTATTTTTGATTGAAAATATTGTCAGAAGAAACAACCTAAATCAGTAACATACCCAGAAATTTCTTTTGCGGATACATATCATTGCTGTGATTAAAAAAAAAAAATCCAGAACTATTCCACGGTAAAAACTAAAAAAAAAAAAAAAAAAAAAAACTTTTTATCCATTATTTTGTTATATTTAAACCATGAGGGATTGGTTTTTTCATGAAGTTAAAAATTTGCAAAGATAAATATAATTTAAAGAATTCTAAGGTATATTAGGTATTTATAAGGTATTCTAAGGTAACAACACAGAAACAAAAATTCTCACTAATCAAAATCGGTAGTGAAATCTCCATTAGAATATTTATATAAAAAAAAAACTTTAATAATTGTAAACACTGTTACGATGTTAAAAACTGCGAGTTTATTGAAAACAAAATTTTTTTTGAACATTTAGACTTTATGAATACATTTATTCTTATTTTTTTGTTTTCTCAAAATTAAGGATTTTTTTTTTTTTTTTGGTCACAGATATGTTTTCATGCTAAAAAAAATGCATGTGGAAGAGAGCACTTGAGCACTCCTCAAAATGTTTGAGGTTCTGGGAAACTTTTCATATCCATTTTCACGATTAAAAACGTTCCTTTTCACTTATTATTGTTAGAAAAAAGCACTAACAATATTTCATAGTTTCTCTGAAATACTTTTACTAACATTTATCTGCACTATACAACGAACGTTTTATTTTAACACATTTCAGGCGCACTGTTTCTCTTCTCCTCTGTTTCTAGTTCTCATAAAAGAAAGTCTTCTAAATGCTACGCTGCAGAAGCCCTCCCCTACCTCCTAAATTATTAAAAAGCGTTGCAATGTTCGTTTTTAGAGAGCGATGTCCTGAAAATTCGCGGAAGAGAACCCATGACTGAACACCTTGCCCTCTACAATATGATAGATTATATAACATTCCGTTCAATTTCAAAACATTGCTATGCCTCTAACATTAACAAACATGATCTATCTCGAATAATTTTCGGAGAGCGACACCCGAAACTCCTATCTGATATCAAAAAAGAAGGATGAAAATTCAGTTTTTAAAACTACAATTTCTAAAACTTTGAGGGGAAGGAATCTTTTCCAATAACCTCATTGAGGAACGCTCTCTAAGACTTCAATTTCTAAAAAAGTCGTGAGAGCCCTAGAACCTCCCCCTTTCCCTGACATCATTGAAGACTGTCTTCAATTGCGTTTTTGGAACTTCAATTTTGAAATATTGGGAAAGAGATGTAAATCGATTGAGGACAATCCTTGAGTCATATCATTTTAACTAACGTCATAAATATGGTCTGAATTCGCGTTTTAAAGACATAAATTCCGAAAAATTTCCAGGGAGGGCATTCGAATATTTTCTCTCCTTAACATTACCAAAGACCGTCTAAACTACGTTTTTAGAACTAAGATTTCTGAAATTTTCCGGGGCTGAAGCCCCAGGACCCCCCTATTGATATGTGCTCATCTTCGAGAACTGACCGATCCCCTTCCAAAAAACCCAGAAGTTTTATCACCTCATTCTCCCCATATACTATTGAGGCGGTGAGAAGCAAGAGGATGTAAATGGCAAACTTAAAAATTTGGAGATAACCAGTACAAATAGTAGAGGAACCTTTCCTCTGTCTTGGGGTGAGAGATAATACTAGTAGCGCTGGTTGGTGCTGCTGTACAGCATGATTGAGAAAAAATATCAATGAAGGCTTACCTGAGACGTTATCTTTAAACGCGTTTTACTCAAAACTTGAAAATATCCACTTACATCCCTTTGTTTCTCACTGCCTCAATTTATATGTTAGATATGATTGAAAACATTACTGGGAAAGGGAGAGGAAGACGAAAGGATCGACAATCATTTCAAATAAGAAAATTTTTTCAAGTGCTCCCCCCCCCCTTCCCCGTCAAAAAAAAAAAAAAAAAAAAAAAAAAAAATCTGGTGGCGCTACTGCTTTTGTCCCTTGGATCCCTATCATGAGCCCCAGCTCCCCCTACGTTTATATACTTCATACGCCTCTGACCTTAATATGAAGATTTTAAGGTTAACTGCAATTATTGAGTGTTGTAATCAAGAAATTATTTACACTTATTTTGTTCCATACTTTTTAGTGAGAACCAAGCTTATAGAAATAGTCTTAATAAAGAAAAAAACATTAGATTATTCCATCGAATCTTTTGGATTCGTGCTTTCGGGTCAGAACTTCTTTGAATTTGCCGATCACCCTTAAACGTTTCAACCTTAGCTACGGGCCTCGATTTACTAATTTGTTACGTTTCTTTTACTATTTTATTACTGAGATCGAACAAGACACTATATTTCTATTTTTATTTGAAAGTGTTTACTTGAAAATGTTAGGCAATAAAACCGTTTGTTGGCAGTTGCTATTAGTTAAGTTAAAAAGCAAGCAAACTAGGGGACGGCTACAGCGATAAGCATTCAAGCTAGCTGATTGCCATAATGGCAGTTATTTTCTCATTCGTATCTTTTTATACATGTAATCGAACCAATTGGTAGTCAGTTTTTAAAAAATGCAAGGAGAATCAGTGAAAAGGAAAGAAAAAAAGAAGCCCGGAGTCGGAGTCGGAGTCGGCATGTTTTCTAACGACTCCGACTCCAACTCCTTTACCCCAAAATCAGTACGACTCCGACTCCAACTCCATAGCCCTGGTCAGGAGTAGGGGGAGGGGAGGGGGCCTGGCGCAGACTGCATTTTCAGGGGGGTATGTATTGTACTTTCCCTCTTTTTTGAGGGGGTCTGGCTCCTGGGGGTGTCTTTGTGGCATTTATAGTGGGGTGAAAGAGCGTCCGAGGGGGCCCTGGGCCCTTCCAAAATAAATTTTAAAATGCTCATTGTGACAAGGATTTTAATAATTTCAAGCTCAAATTGGAAAGTTCTCATTAGTCTTCAGCCCCTCCCAAAATAAAATCCTATATACGCGCCATATGATGGTGGGATGTGCTGCTGTGGAGGCTGGGCATTTCTGCAATACACAGAGGGAACGCAGCTGAGGGTGAGGGGACCGCGCCGTCCCTATGTGCTAGGTCGTGCGAAGCACGACGGCGCCAGAGCCGAAGAGGCGCCAAGCTCTGTTGGGGTAAATTTATGACATTGGGGTAAAACTTTAATTTCTTTTAAAAACAGTTCTTTGAATTAAAAATTTTCATTAGTTACTGCTAATTGGTCTGCTACGTCCCCCTCCACCCTATTTCTTTTGTTTTTACTAGTTATATTTCTTTTTTCTAGTTCGTTTAAAACTAAGAAAGTCTTAAAAATGCCACTCCTCCGAATACTCCCCCCCTCCCTGCCCTCCCCTTAAAAGCATTACGAAGCATTTCAAACTTCGATTCCAGGTCTTCAAGCTCACAAAATTTCCAGGGAAGTCTCCCCCTCCTCCCTCTGATCACCAAATAACATTGCTTGAAACTGCTTTCGAAAATCACATGAAATTGCGTTTTGGGAGCTTTAATTTCGAAAGATTTCTGGCCCTAATATTGCCAAATATTGTCGTACAATCGCTTTCTTTAGACTTCAATTTCAGAAAATATTCGGGCAAGGGCCTCCGAACAGCTTTCCCTTAATATTTGCAGAACTTAGGTCTTTTTTAACATGATTTAAGAAAATCCCTCCTCCTAATATCATAGAATATTGCTTCCGTTTTTAGGACTTAAAATTAAAAAAAATATCAAAGGGAGAGCTCAACACTAGTGTTTCTTAGTACAAATCTTCAAAGTTATCTACAATTGCGTTTCCCGAAGTTAAATTTCAAAAAATGGAGGGGAGAGAAAAAATTGATTTCTATCAATTTTTCAAAAAAAAAAAAAAAACCGGGAGATTCCCAGAGTTTGTTATTCTAAGGTCAATAAAGATGGCCTAATCGCGTTTTAAGGCTTCAACTTCTACAAAATTCCGCGGAGCAACTCGTACCTTCCTCCACCAAAGTCCGTATAAAACTTCAAGTTAAAAAAAACTTTTCCGGGGAGAACCCCCTAACCTCTCTTTTTAAAAGAGATTTTTTTTTTTGCAATGTGCCTCCCTAAACTATTTTTTAGTTGCGCTACTGCTCCTGTTGTTATGCTTTGACCATAAAAGTTTTATCAATTATTTATCACTTAGAAATTAGACATATTCAAAGTGGCGTTAACTAGATGTTTAAAATATTTTCTTTTTCCAAAACGCATTAAGCATATCAGAGGAGCTGCTTAACTCGATGAAGTATGTATAAAAATGTACACCATATTCCAAATATAAACATTCAAACATTATTTTTAAAAAAAATTAATTCAAAACGTATTTTTTTCCATTTTATATTTGTCTGCGAAACCACACTCCAGGTGTTTACTATACTATCCCCGAAAGGCAGTGTATAACGGCGCTCAAAAAACATTTTCACGATGGCGCTGATCAGGCTTGGCGCGGGCCTAGTCTGGATCACCGCAAATTTTATTTCAAATAAAAAAAGGTATTATTTTACTAAAATGTAAACTTTTTTTTTGCGCAAATATATTTCCTGCTGTCCAGTTATTATATTTATCTCTAAAATAATGATTAAACGATTTTGTCTTTATTGTTGAAAATGCTGTCAGCTTTATAACTTTTTTTGAAACATTCTGAAAAAGAAAATTTATAAATAAAAATAAATTGAAATTAAGTCATATGTTAATTTACATGTCTTTAAAGCAGGCCCCGTCAGTTCGAATATTTCCATGTGAGGGAGGGGGATCATTTCAATGGAAAACAACAAAACGGCGCACACCCCTTTTTTTTTTTTGTAAAAGCATTAATTTTTCGAAGCCAAAAGGAGAGAAATTGAACTTCCGTCCTAAACCTTCTAAATGACGGACTTTCTTTACAGCGTTTTTACCGGGGGTGGGGGAAATCTGTTAAAAGTTCTGGTCTAATAAAGAGGATAAAATAATGCACCAAAGTACTAAATTTTTATTTGCTATTTTTTTAGTTTATTTTGTTTACTTTATAATATATCATGTTACACCATTACACATAGTACCCGATTTTTTTTAACTAACCGATCGAAATCAGTTGGTTCGTTAGCTGTTCTGTTTTTATTATTTTTTTTTTTTTTGGAATAAAAAAGAGTTTGCGTAATTTTGTCCTATCTGTATAGGGTACAAAGAGAATGGAGGCCAAAAGTCCCTTTTGTGTTTAGACACAGTACACATCACAAACTGCAAATATTTCTGTATGGATCACTATTTTTTTGTACTGATATGGCGTATCGAATTTTGGATCTTCCCTGGGGTGCCCACCAAGAAGGGGTGGGGGTGGGGGAGGTCATGCGGTGCAGAGCACGCCATTGAAATTTGTGGGGGAGTTTTTTTTTTCATTGGGGGGACTCTTGAATGAAGGGGGGGTAATAGGCACACCCTGGATCTTCCCAAGTATTAGGACCCAGCTACGTCCCTCTGGCAATACATTGATACGAATTTCAGGTTTATTTCCCACTTTTAAAAATGTGCTTCTGTAATTCTATCACAATAAACGAATATATTTTTGCATCCTCTCTGATTTTGCTCAATATTGGCGTGAGATTGTTCACGTTGGCAATGTCTTGGCCAATATTGGCACGATTTTTGCAATGTTAAGCCAATATTGGCTTCCCATTGCATTAACAATATTGTACTTAGATTGGCAGATAATCTTGTGCCAATATTGGCATCTCATTGCATTAGCAATATTGTACTTAGATTGACATACAATCTTGTCCCAATATTGGCTTAACAATGCGCAACCATTATTGTATTTAGACTGTGAGACAATATTGGCAAAAAATTGGTCAAACTCTGGAAAGCCAATATTGGGCGGAAGATGGCTCTTTGATGTTCAACCGATTTTGAAACAAATCTGAAAAATGATTCATTTTCCTAAGTGAGCAATTAAACACTGAGCCTGATTACCTGAAGCTCCACAAACTGTTTTAGAATGCTAAAACAAATTTTGAACGTAGAGAGAGTCCTCAAAAAATGGAGCTATTTGAGTTCACTTTAAACGCATTTGTATTTTTTTTAAAAACCGGCGAAAAAGAAACTTCAACTTTGTCTGCACATTTTGTGTTTTGTTGCTCTTCCTCGCCGCTGCACATGGTAAATGCTTTTGTCCGAATATCGGAGATACTTTCCTTAAAATTTTATTGTTGCCTTCATTTCTTAAATGATATTTTATCATTCTCATCAGTGAATTTTTTAACTATGTCTAATCCACTCTAAAATTTCAAAAAGCGAAAGAGAAAAGCGTTATTGGAGCAACTCAATGAGAAAGCTTTCCTTTGCAGTGATGAACTTTGTCTTCCAAAATAAAAGTAATGAAATAAGGCAAAAATTTTTTGAAGAAATATTAAATGCTGAATAAAATTCTGGGTAGATATCTAACATTGAAGAAATTGCTGAAACGATGTGAAGCAGTGAAAATTTTGGATCGACATTGTGTTTTCAAAACTCGAAATCATAATCGAACAGTGACATTCTAAATTGCGTCGAACATTGAGAATTTTCAACTAACATTTGAAACTGGAGTAAATTCTGGATCGATATTTGACTTTGAAAACACTGGATCAATATATGATGAAGATTCCAGGAGTTTTATTTTCATGATTCTACATTGTGGATGTGGCAGGAAGTGTAAAAAAAAATCTGGGAAAAAGTGAGAATGTATCATGAGAAAAACTTTCCGTGAAAATTCAAATTTCTACTGGAAAACTGCATTCCTTTTCACAATGCTCTATAACACCTAATTTTATTGACAATAATCAAGTAAACTTTTAGAAGTCTGAATGCAAAATCTGAAAGAAGGTTTTAGGGACTAGTTTTATGCTACCAAGTTCATTTCTCTACACTGACTTGCGTTTTGATGATCATAAGACTTTTGACTCATTACGGAATGAGAATTAAGTTCCATGGTCTATTTTCAGCTGAGCATGTACGATTAAATGGCAGTAAAGGTAGTGTAAACTATTTAGCGTCAACCATTGTTACGGAAATAATTGAAGTTCTATCTGATAAAGTACAAGAAATGTATCCAAAGTCGAATAAAACCAAGATGCTTTGATTAACTATGATTTTACACCAGTGTTGAATTTTTTGTGCCAAACCCTTATTTTTGACGTGACATGTCAAGAATCTCTTGAATGTATGTTCAACACCATGACGTTTTTCATATTTCAAGTTAGAACTTTTTTCTAGAAATTTCGTAGGTTTTTTAATTGTTTCTACATGCATAAGTATTGAGCAAAAAAAAATGACTCAGTCATCTAGAAAATCTGAACTTTTATTGATAAATGTTGTGCAAATTCTACATCCAACACCGTGGAATTGTCCATTTGCTTTACAAATAATTCTATTTATACCATTGCCTGTAACAAACTGTTCTAGTGAATGTTCCTTTTCAACCTTATAAATTGTTTCACTTCATCTCTTTTGCACAAAAAATTAAGTGTTCATACTCTTTCGTCTATTAAAAGTAGATTAAAATTTAATAATGTTGAAGATTTTGGAAATTTAAAGGTGAGGGGGAAAACATACATATGTAAAGTAAGCTGTAAGTTCTTTTGCATTATGTATGGAATATTTTTTATTTGTTTAGAAATAAAAATAAATGTTCTTTTTTTTTATAAAAACTAAGACAATACACAGCTAAAAAGTGATGTCAGAAGCCAAAAATGCAAAGGGTTTAATAATAATTTTCAACTTTTTAAATTTTCCTTTCATTATGGTAAGTGGAAGTATTTTTTTATGTGTTTTAGTTTTCAAACATATGTACTAGACTGACTGCTTGTCCATAATTTCACTGCAATAAGTGCAACCTATATTTGCATCAATAATAAATAATTTTCAGATTATTCAGTGTTCATTGTCACCTACATTACATCCATTTTAAAAAATAAAAACTTAACAACTTTGTTTGCAGTACACTCAGACCTGTTTGTGTGCAATCCTTTTTCTTTGTGGTATATGAAAATTTCAATCAAATTGTGACTCAATTGACTAACTTGTCTATAAAACAAGTGCTCGGTAGTATTTTTAAGTGATGAATCATTCTCTGATGTATATTTTAAAAGCGGATTTAAAAGGTGTTAGATTCAAAGTAGTTGTAAAAGCAGAGCTGTCTTCAGGGTCCCATCCAACTGGTTAAGCTACAAAAAGTGGTAGGTGCGGGGAACTCTGGAGTGAAAAGTGTCTTGAATTTGTTTAAAGAAGAAATTCCTACAGTTGTTTCGTAAGTTTTGGGTTATTTTCAAGTGAGACTGTGTTACGAAAGCATTTTTTTGTAGCTAATAGTGAAGTTTTTAGTGAATTTTTTTATGCGGTCCCTATCCACCACACAAAACTAGGTTTGAGTGTAGTTTGTTTCCACATTTATTGTAATGAATGCCAATTTTGTGAAATAGATCTTATTCTTTTTTCTTTGACAATAATTGTTAGTTCATTATTGAATACTTTTTGTTTATGTGAAAATATTAGACATATGCTGGAGTATTTGATAAAGAAATTTTAAAGATCTACTTACTTTATTTACATAAACATGGTAAAACATTTTACTGAAGGAGTTAATTCTTGCAAAATTAAGTTGCTATTTCTGAACTATCCGGGTCAAAGAAAAAGGTACTTAAAAATGATGTTCATATTTAATTTTTTTTAATAGGAATAAAAATTCCTACCATTAATTGTTCAATATTGCAAAATAACTTTACTAATCAGTTATTTCAAATTTAAAAGTTTATTATTAATTTGAATGACAATGAAAACGATCAAGCAAAGATTTTGAGCAACTTTTGTACTGTACTTCAATTACATTTACTTTCTGTGCAACCGTAGAATTGCAATGAAACCAAATGTGTACAAATTTTCTATTTGTTCGTCGAGGGAGAATTAACTCTAATCTGAATTCTGCTCAGGAACTTTTGTAACTAATATTTAGCAATGTTAGTAAGTTTTGAGCAGAATTCGGAAATATCCGATATTTTCATAGCACAAATTAAAGTCTTTAAAATAGTAAATGCTTCCTCAAATCACTCTTTATTTTCTTATATTATTATTACAATATGTAGAATTAAAATTAAGTATTCTTTTTATTATATTTCATTTTACATTTTCATCAATTTTTATGGAGTTAGCATTGACTTTCATTTTTCTTCTGTTAGCTACTTTTACAGTTATGTGATTCAAAAATAAAATATACATTAATTGGTGCACAGTCATAAGAAATTCTCTTTTTTCTGACCAACATTTAATAAATAGGCACTTTTAATATGAATTAAATTGATGATGTTGTGAGATTCTGGGCTGTTCTGCTGTGGTCTGAGTGTTGTTACCACAAACGTTTCAACTGCATCTGCGGCAGTCATCTTCAGTGTTTACGTGGCCGAAGCTTCCAGGAAAGCGACTTTTAATTCCTTCTTCCTTTTCGTTGAAATTGTTGGAATCCTAACAATTTCAGTCCTGGTTAAACTGTAACAGCTACTTACACTGCTGGCCACACGAAATGCAACACCAAGAAGGATAGTAGTCAGAGTGAAATGAAATTTTATACACGTGATGGCAACCTTACTATCAGAAAGTGATTACAAAATGAGAACAAATTTATCATTTATTACTTGAAAAATCCCAAATGAATGGAGGTTTAAATCTCCTGTCGAGCTACCTATTGCGTGAATGTACGAGGTAATACAGTCAAACATTGAAGCATATCAGTCTTGTAGGATATCCTACTACACAGGTACTAGAAATGTGCACCTAATTCCATCAAGCTCATAGCCTACGCAATTTACCATCTCAAGTGATCCTAGATATGCTCAATTTGTGACAAAGCAGGGTGACGCACTGGACATAGAAAGTGGAAAAGGAAGTCCCCTCACACCCTTGCTGTGTGATCAAGCAGTGTCTTCCTGGGAGCCCCGCCATGAGTGCCAACACATGTGACTGAATAATGATATTAACGCAGTTTGGTGTCATGGGGACCGCAGGGTGACCTGTCGTAGTGCTGTGGATCAATATTAGAAGTGACTATGTTTTGTACATGATTGCAACCCATAAAGGCATCCCAGCTGTGGGTGGGGTATGCCGCTGAAAAGCAAAAGCATTATTTGGTAGTTCACAACGTGTTCTCCATAACCTTACAAAAAGGTTATTTTTGCTAAATTCGATCTGGATTCATCGCTATGAGAGCAATCAGGAACCATTCGGTTGCTAACAAATCGATTTGAACTCGAACCTACTCCAAGTGCATGCGACCCTAATAAAGCCTGCTTTTTAGGAGCACACCACATCGACAGCGCTATGGGGTGCTATATTCTGTGTGGGACAGGATCACCTCTAACATTGATTCGCTGCACTATCACAACCTAATTCTATATTTTTGTCATGTGTTGAGACTCGTGTTCAGTAGGGCAATGCACCGTCACACACAGCAGGGGGGGGGGGGGGTTCCTCTCCCACATTATCACCTTTTCTGACCTGCGTGATGTCATGATTTGTCACAAATTGAGCATATCTGGAATGACTTGACGGTAAATTGAACAATCTATGAGTTTGATTGAATTAGTAGTGCTTTACATTAACTGATAGGAATTGACCTATTACATCATATGAGACTAGTATATCTCAATGTTCGACTGTATCGTGTTGTACATTCAAGCTAGAGTTGATTCAACAGGGTACTTAAACCTCCATTCATTTGGGATTTTTCCAGTAATAAATGTTCATTTTATTTTAATTTTGTAATCAATGTTGCCATCAAATGTAAAATTTTGTATCATTCTGACTGCACCTTCTTGATGTCGCATTTTATGTAGACAGCAGTGTATAATAACAATAACAATAATGGAAGCCACTATTTAACCAATATTCGTTTAAAATCGGCATGCAATAATGGCTCAAGAGTGTAATTGCAATATTGGCCAATATTGTCAAAATGTATCCCCTCCGTGCTTCAGCCAATATGAGCCACTATTTAGCCAACGTAACGCCAATATTGGCCTTAGATCGGCATGCAATAATGGCTCAAGATTGCAATAGCAATATTGGCCGATATTGTCAAAATGTATCCCCTCCGTGCTTCAGCCAATATTGTGAGCCACTATTTAGCCAACGTAACGCCAATATTGGCATTAGATCGGCATGCAATAATGGATCAAGATTGCAATAGCAATATTGCCCCATATTGTTAAAATGTATCCCCTACGAGCTTCAGCCAATATTGGGTGTAAATCGTACGCCAACATTCAGCCAACCAAGTACAATATTGCGCCAAGATTCAATGCTACTTGGGTAACCACGGTTGTATTTTTAAACTATCTAATATTCCCCCTCCCCCTCAAAATGAGGTAAAAAAAAAAAAAACTGCTCACGTTAAACTTCTAAGATTTCAATGGCGCAGTCTGTACCAATTATAGGGCCTACTGTATATAATGCATAGTTCCGTAAGTTCGTAGACTAGGACAGCACAATTTTGGAGGCACCAAGATTGGTTAAAGTTCTTTCTTTTTTTCCTTTATTGGAAACTGAAAATGTGTAGATTTTATTGTGAGAGGGCTCCAAATTATTCTAGGAACTGGATATCATCTATTTGTGTTGTGTTCACATAGAGAAACCGGTCGCACTAGAGCTGCGGGGCCTTAGGTCGCACATGTTGGTTGAGCTGATAATCCTTGCGTTCGACAAACTCACCGGTCGACCGGTTAGTAACCAATTGTTAACCGCAGCGTTTTATGATCTACCGGTTACAGCACCGGTTACCATTCTAAGCAGTTGATTGGTTGAATGGAGCACTTGATCATTATCTGTCACTGTCACGTGATTAACTAACCGGTCGCTACCAGTCGTGCTCGTCGAACGTAAACAATGTCAGCTGTTGATTTGATGACCGGCTTTCATTTTCGGTTGCTTCACCGGTTAATCGTAGTCGACCGGCTTCTCAATGCAAACATGAGGCTTGGCTTTATCAGGCCTGGGGCCTAGCCATGGAAGCTAGCATGGATTCCGAAATTTAAGAATATGAATGAGCCAGAAATTATTTTTTCGTAAAAAATATCACTTAAATTGCGGTCGACCGGTAGATTGTAGAACGCTGTGGTTAGCCACCGGTCGAATAGTCGAGGTCGGCAAACGCAACCTAATGTAGTTGTTTCTCTTTGTCTATATCATGAATGGCAACGGTACCGTCGTTGTATATTTTTCATTTTTTAAAATTTGTAAACGGTGGAACGGCTGTGCGTGGCGGAGTGTTGCATTGGAAAGGAGGAACCTGTACAAGGTTGCGTACGGAGGTGTTATATTTTTGTCTGCACGTTCGACACGTGCGGAGGTAACTCTACTGATTTATTTCTTATTAGAACCATATTCGGTAAGTCCCGTTTTTCTTTTATTATGAGAGTTCAACATGAAAAATTCGTCCAAAAGAAAAGTAGAGAATGTTGAATCTGCAAGTAGCAGAGAAAAAGAAATAAAAACTGACAACAACGTTTATGAACCGGCAATAAATATAGTAAAAAAAGCCAAAATAGCATTCAAAAATGGCTGTGAAACAATAAAGCTGATAATAACAGGTGTTGTCAACAAAATCCCCACAAATAACACTAAAACCCTCAACGAGCAACTAGACAAGATAATTGACGCGGATGACACTATCAATCTTACAGGCAAACAAAACCTAGTAATCACAACCAAGAATTTAAATACAGTGATTAATATCTCTAAAACCAAAGAAATTTGCAACACGGAAATCATCACCAGAATAATCGACGAGACTGTAACCTCAAAGTACATAATCAAAAATGTCGACACAGAAATAAAATTGGAAGAAATAGCGGAATACTTGACACAGGATAAAGTTCAAATAGCTCAAATAATAAGGTTTAATAGGAAAGGATCCAAAGAGCCGATACCAGTTATTCTAGTCAAAGAGCTTGGGAAAACTGACAGAAAGGAAGTAAAAATCGGGAGGATCATATACAAAACGCAAAAATACATTGAGCAACCGAAAGTTTGCTATAACTGTCTAAAATTGGGACATCAAAAGAAAGACTGCAAGGGAAAAACAAAATGCATGACATGCGGAGGGGATCATGCTAACTGCGAAAATGACCCCAAATGTATAAGATGTGAAGGCAATCACCTATCAACAGACAAAAACTGCCCAGTATACAAAGAAAAAATCAAAAAAGCCACCCAAACACAATTAAAAACCGACACCCCTGATAAATCTTGGGCCAGCGTTGCCAAGGCAGAAGAACCTGCGAAGGGGCACAACAAGGTAGAAAGAAAAAACAATGCAAATATCACTATAACGGAACTTAGCGACAAATTAGATAGCAGAGATAAGGAAATCAAAGAACTGAGAGCTGAAATCGAAAAATTAAAAGTCTTGATAACATTAGCCAATCAAATTAAATCACATCAATGCGAAAGCTGTAACCTAAAAAGCGCGGAAATAGAGAAATTAAAAATAGAAATCTTCAAACTGAATAACTCAGTGACAAGTGAGGGATCACTCACCGATCTACCTTACTCAAGCCCATTCGAACAAAACGAATTTCACACAGAAGACATTGAATTGGATACGGGAGATATTTAGTCTCGCTGTTTTGTGTTCTGTTGTTTTTGCTGTTGTTAATATGTCGTCGTGGTCTAATTTTCTTCTTTCTTGGAATTTACGAGGACTTCTTGCCAATATTGATTTTCTCAAATTCATTGTTGCTTGGTCAAACCCCCCCATCATCTGCGTCCAAGAGACATGGTTACCCGATAGCAAAATACCCGGACTTAAAGGATACACAGTTTATAGTAAGGAAAAGGACTTTCCCCATAAAGGTGGAGGAGTGTGTACATATGTCAAAGACAATTTACCCTCATATATTATTCCTTGCGAAATCCATGGCATGGAATCCTTGATGATCCACGTAGTTCTCCACAAAAGGACCTTTAAAATAATTAATTGCTATAGACCTCCAGGAGTTTTCAATGACACGACGATCGGGGAACTCAACAATATAATCGACAAATTTTCAATCTTCGTCGGAGATTTTAACAGCAGAGCGCAAAGCTTGGGAGATAGGCTTACCACCCCCAGTGGGAAAAAACTAGAAAATTGGATCCTAGACAATAATCTACATATACTGAACGAAAATATACCTACCAGAATAAATAAAGGCAAAGAAGATGGCATTCTAGATTTAGCAATAATAGAAAATAGTAATAATGAAATTTTCTCATGGATACGCCTAGATGAACATGGAAGCAGCGACCATTACCCATTTTTAATAAAAACAAACATAGAAAAGAAAGACGAAACCTATATTATTAAATCGTACAAAAACTGGAAAAACATCACAGAGGATCTAAAAAACAAACTTCCCACGAACTCTCCACTAAATACCATAGACATTCAATACAACCACATAACCAAAAACATAAAAGAAACGATCAGACAACATTCTGTCAGCATAAGTTACAAAATAATGAACAACAACTTTTGGTGGAATCCAAAATGCGCAAAATTAAAAACAGACAGAGATAGGAAGAGAAACAAAGCAAGAAGATCCTCCTCTTTGGAGGACTGGATTAGCTACAAGAAAGCTAACGCCGTACTCAAACACCATATCAGAAAAGCAAGAAGAGAATACTGGAGAAAACAAAATTATAAAATAAACAACCCCCAAGAGCTTTACAATACTGTTAACAGAATTAAAAAAAATCTAGAAAAGGAATACACAAACAACAACCTAACAATAGAAATCAATGGAACCAAGGTAACAGATATTCAAGAACAGGCAAATCTATTTGCGAAACATTTCTCTAACAGTGACAATACAGAAAAAACGGTCGACACAGTCAACATTTCTCAACAAGAAGGAGAACTTAAAATGTCTGAGGAAATTACCATTGAAGAAATAAAAAAAGCCTTAAAAACAACAAGGGATAAAGCCCCAGGCCCAGACCAAATCTCAAACAAAGTTCTTAAAATTCTACCAGACGAGGGACTGGAAGTATTAAGAAACGTCTTTAATCAAAGCATTCAAACTGCCAAAATTCCCGAAGACTGGAAAATTTCAAAAATAGTCCCAATTAAGAAACCTGGGAAAAACCCCAAACAGATCAACAATTATAGACCTATTGCACTAACCCAAAATATCAGTAAACTAATAGAAAAAATAATATTATACAGAATCAACAGAAGAAAAACTAAAGTGTTTCCAAACTACATATATGGCTTCGTCAAAGAAAGAGGTACGGAAGATTATCTTTATGACCTTTACAACTTAATTTATTACTTAAGGGGGAAAAAAAGATTTGTGTACGCCATCGCCATAGACATTAAAGGAGCTTATGACAACGTTTGGATACCAAAGCTGATACAAAAACTCATACAATTCAAAATAGACTACAAAATTATAAAATGGATTCAAAATTTCCTCCACAATAGAAAGATAATAATAAGCTGGAACAACAGGAATTCAGAAAAAGCCATAATTAACCAAGGAATAGCCCAAGGGTCAATCTTATCACCATTTCTATTTAACTGTTTTATTTCCGACATCGGAAATCATATAAAGAAAGGAAGAATATTTTGCTATGCAGATGACATGACAATCATTGTATCCGGGAAGAACAAAAACGAAGCAGAGGAAAAGCTAAACCAAAACTTATTATCCCTGGAACAATGGAGTAAGGAAAACAAAATAACTATTTCAACAGAAAAAACCGTCTTAATTGACTTCTCCCCTAAAAACGAGAAAAACTCCACAAAATTTAACTTACAGGGAACAAGCATCAAATGGACAACAAATCACAAAATCCTAGGAACATATTTTCAAAACAACCTAAAGTGGAATGTTCATACAAATTACCTAAATGGAAAAATGAAGAAAATGCTGCATGTAATAAATTGGCTTGGGAGCATTCAATCTGGCGCCAGTTACGCTAATATTCTCAACGTCACAAAGCAAACAATTATAGCTAAAGCCAATTACGGAATTACAATCAGAGTCAAAGATACAAAAGCGAATCAAAAACAAATTGAGACAACAGAAAATAAAGCTTTACGGAAAGCACTAGGGGTTAATACCTTCGCTCCAAATAAATTAATCAGGATCATTACAGATACAGAAAACATAGAAACCCGCATCAAATGGAATTACATAAAATACATCAGCAAACAAAAATTTAAAAAGAATAATAATTATATCACCTCAATCAAAAAGTTCCAAAAAAACCAACCACACATGTTTGAAATAGTCACTAACCTTGAAAAAATAGAAAGAGAAACCAGGGCGAACGAAAACTGCATATGTAAAGAATACATAAAATCGGAAACAGACATCAGCAACATCGAGTATATCCTGAAGAACAAAGAATTTCAAAAACCAAACCCAGACTACATCATCAGGCAGAGCTTTGAAGAATTCAAAACACAACACCCCAATTATAACATCTGGGCCACTGATGGTTCAAAATCAAATAATACAGCATTTTCTATCTATAACAAAAAGGAAGGATTAAAAAGGAAAATAAAAATCCCACCCATCTGTTCAGTTTACACGGCGGAACTAGGGGCTATCTGGTACGCTGCAAAATTCCTTATTAAAAATGACTCCCCAAATATTATTTTATCCGATTCCCTAAGTGCCATTACAGCACTAAAAGAAGAAAATGAAAACGAAGACGTACTGGTATACAACACAAGACACCACTTATCGGAACTCTCAAAAAAGAACAAAACCAAAATAGTATGGGTCCCTGGGCATAAGGGAATACCAGACAACGAAGAAGCGGACAAACTAGCCAAAGAAGCAGAGTCATGCTCCCAAACACCTATGTTTCCCATCTGTACATGGAACGACACGCGAAATTATATAAAAAAAGAGAGGAATAAAGAGTTGCAAATCATATGGGAGAGATCAAAATATTTCTCCAAATACAAAAATATTGTAAATTCAATCAATGAAAAGTATAAGTGGATTAAGAACAGAAGCGAAGAAACAAAATTGAATAGAATCCTAACCGATTCCTTCTTAACTAAAGAAAAACTGTTTAAACTAAGGAAATCAAATTCCCCCATCTGCGAGACCTGCCAAAAAATTGAAAATACCCAGCACGTAATATGGAATTGTAGTAAAAACACTGAACAAAGGAACTTTATTATAAAAACTATAAAGGCTAATAACTTATGTTCAAATGACATTTTTAGTCTGGATTTGCTTAGGGATCCGAGATACGGAAGGGCTATCCTCGCCCTCTTCTGATCCCGTCCTCTCTTTGCTCTACTTTTATACTGTCTGATTACTCCAGTTATTTGCATATTATACTCACATTAATGCAGTTGCTTCATCCATCAAAAATAAAAAAAACAAATAAATAAATTATATATATAAATTATATAATCCTAAGCAATTTTTAATATATTTAAGACGGCTAAAAAAAGATCTGCCTTAACACAACTGTTTTAAATTCAAAATAAGATACGAAAGGGAGGCAAAGCGCTCTGTACGCAGTCCTCAACAATATTTTCTTCCGGGAACTCCAGAAGAAGAAGAAGAAGAAGAAGAAGAAAATTTGTAAACAGTGGAGATTTGAACATGTACATCAAATAATACGCTTAAAAATATTGTTTCTCTCTTATTGAGAAATTAAAAAGTATTATGGATGTGGGTACAGCTCTTCGAAATACTTCAAAGGGGAAGCTCAAGTATGATCGATATTGGATGGAAGAGGGTCGTACTCGAGTAAGCGCCTGGAAACATTATTGGATGCATATTGACATTTTACTGCTCAATTAGCATACTTTAAAGCAAATTATTTTGTTTGGCCAAGATTGAATAGTCTAATTTTGTCTTAGCCTGTTGTATGTGCCTTTTTTTTTCAAATGTTATTTTTCAAATACTGATTTTTTAATGTTAAATCCCCCTCCTTCACCCTGTTTCTTTTTAGGAACCTAGAACTAAAAAAAAATCCGTTGTACTGTTTCATTCAGCTCACTATATGAGAATTGTTGACTTATTTTTTAGCGACTACAATTTCTTTAGACTTTTGTTTTGAATTCGAGTTATTTTTCCTATAAGGTAGATATAGTTCTATTGTCAAAATTAAGTTCCAGAAGACTTGATGTATATATATATATATATATATATATATATATATATATATATATATATATATATACATATCTATATATATATATATATATATATATATCTATATATATCTATATATCTATATACATATATATATATATATACATACTAGGGGACCCGACAGACGTTGTCCTGTTCAAACTTTGTAAAGTTAAAAAATTTCAATAAACTATCAAGTGTTTGAACCGTTTTGTTGGAAAAAAAAAAAGTAAAAAGAAAATGTTTTAAGCTGCTTGGTGTCAGAATGCGTATATTTGTTACAACTTGATTTATCTAATGCCCACTGAGCAGTTGTTTTATTTACTATTTTTTCTCCCGTACTTGATGGTTTGTTCCTTCAGCCATACTCAAAGGATAAAAAGCGTCCTCAGATATTAATTGTAAAAACTATCTACCCATGTAGAACAAACGGGAAATCCCCTGCAACATCCCCCATATGAAAAAGAATAAAACAATCGAAAGGATATCGTTTAAAAAAATGATAAAGGTAAAAACAGTTCTCTGAATAAGGCGAAAATCACTCATATCTCCCCTCCCCCCTCCTGATGTAAAATAACCACATTCTTCAACAAAAATGGCTAAAAACTCTTTAAAAACAAAAAGCAATTCTTTGCAATTTGAAATATTTCGCTAATAAAACAAAAAATACAATAAATTACATTAACAGTAGCTTTAAAATGTAAACAAATGATCACGCAACTCTATTGTTTATAGCCAAAATCGCCAAGCTACCACGTTACTGTAATCCAGCCGATCAGTGAGTGAAGCCAACTCCGACGAATTAGCAGTCCCATCTTTTGAACGAAAACTTTTAAAACTTCATATACTGCCTAATTTGTTCTTTCCACCAAAGATAAAGATCTTCCACTGCACTGATCGTTTGTGTACAGAACTACCCTGTTGTAATTTATCTGGACGAAAATAAAATTTGTTTCGTCTTTAAATTCCATCATCTTTTCCTTTAATAATGTACTGATTAGTTTGATAATCCTTAAAGTAGTCTTGAACCAAAACTCGGATAGGTTTGAGTCGAGAAACAAATGTTGCTAGGCATGGTACTTTCTAGAGACGTACCGAGTAGGACTTTGGCCGAGTAGCCGAGTACCGAGTACTCGGCCTTTCACTACTCGGCCGAGTACCGAGTTACCGAGTACTCGGCCTTTCACTACTCGGCCGAGTTACCAAGTACAAATTATGTTTTAAAAAGAACCACCGGCACACATGTGATGAATTTTGAACTTATTGGAACAGTTGTATAGACCTCCTTGTCCATACAATAGTTTTTAAAACTTAATTCCTGCTGAAATTTAACTACGCATTATATAAACAATTTTGTTTGTGTCAAAAATTTTACAAAAACATTTTTTTTTTAAATTAAAAATAAATAAACTAAAGGTATGATTAATCGAGTTGGTATTAAAACAAATTACAGTAAAATCCCTTTAATGTGGACACTAACAGGACAATTTTTTTTTGTTCGCAATAGAGAGGTGTCCGCAGGACAGAGGTTTAATAATGTTATTTGCATTGGAACTGGGGAATTAAAAATTGTCGGCATAGAGGGGTGTCCGTTAGGAGGGTTTCACTGCATACCAATTAATTATAGTTCTAGTCCGCCAAACATAAATAATTTTTACAAGCAGATAAAACAAATGTGCAGGAACACTATAGACATGTGTTTCTGCCCCCCCCCCCCCTCCGTTACAAGGAACGTCTATTTCAATGCATACATGTGAGCTAAAGAATGTAAAGACATTCGACAAAAAACATCCGACTTTTGTCGGATAAAGGAATTTCTTGTAACGCCAAAACACGTGTCTGCAGTGTTCCTGCACTGTGCTTTTAACATTGTTTTATTTCCTTTTATTTTTTCAGCAAAGGTATTTTTATATTTTTTATAACTAATTTTTGTTTGTAGCAAAAATCCATTTTTAATATTAAAATTCCATATTTTCTATACTTACCTCTTTTGCATAATTTTTAATAAATAAGTTTTATTAACTTCGCGGACATTAAAATAAAGATTTTTTCCATTGAAGCATTACAAACTTCATTATTCTCAAAATTTAAATTTGACTTATAAATTTTAATTGTAAATGATTGCAGAATATAATGCTTGCTCTTTTTTTAAATTTTAGTATCTGTCTTGGATAATATTCAATTTTTTGCAACTACTCGGTATTGGCCGAGTATCTGATCAGAATTTGGCCGAGTACCGAGTACTCGGCAAATTGGCCGAGTAGGCCGAGTACCGAGTAGTTACGTCTCTAGTACTTTCTGATCAATTTGGTTAGGAAAACCTAAAGCACCGATCCGGTCACATAGTTCAACTACGACGACAGAACACACGTTTTGCGTGAACTGTACAGTACTTTACTTTAAAATATTTTACTGGACTTTAAATTATTGCTTTCAAGAAAAGAAAAAAAAAAGCCTCGCTCTCTTTCTCTCTATGTTTTATCTATTCTTAATTGACATATCACAGTAGGAAATTTCACTACAAAAAGCAGGGCTGGCTTTTTTATTGTCCTTTGGCAACGGGTTAAATATTTAATTCAGTTCTCGCTCAACAATAGGTTAAAATAAATATTAATCATTTGGGATACATAATCATCCAATCTTTAAATTAATTAATTAATTAACAAAAAAGTTTCCGATTCGATCCATCGCGCTTCGAAACCATGCTTGCCACAACATAATTACACACAAAAAATTTGATCAAAATCGGTCCAGCCGTTTAAAAGCCTTATGGTGACAAACGTCCGCACAGAAGATTTTTATATATTAAGATATATATATATCTATATACATATATATATATATATCTATATACATATATATATATATATCTATATACATATACATATATATCTATATACATATATATATGGGCAGTTCTCAAAAGGTGGGAACAAAAAAGTTAACTTTGAGCAATTTCAAAAATTTTCGAATTTGATATCAATTTTGCTTTTATTCTATAGTATGCATACCTAGAACACAATATATGAACATGAAAAGACAGCAGGTATTTGTAAAAATTGTTAATTAGCAAATTAAATCAGCAGTCTGTAGGTAACAGATTTTGGACATTGTTGTCCTGTAGGTAACGGATTTTGGACATCATAATGTAAGTTTCACCTTTTTTGACAACTGTTAATCTGATTTTTAACTTTTCCAATGAAAATTTTATTTACTACTTTTTGAATTTTGCAATTTAATGATAAAGAGGATATTAATATTAATAAAGTACTTGAATGGCTATACATACTGCTCTTTACATATAATAAAGTTTTGGAATGATTTTGAAGAAGTTGATGAAAGGTAAAAAAAAGCTTCATGGAAATAATTATACAAACTTGTAGTTTGATTTATTGGGACAAATAAGGAATAAAAATAGAGACAAATAAATACGACATATATATTTTTAAAGGAAAAATAAACAAAATATGCTTTAAGAAAGAATGTAAAAAATGACATCAGTTTTAATAATGAATATTTTTTCTAATGTCATAAGAATTAAAACGATGTCTAAAAAAAATTATTGAAAAAAGAAATTCGTATTTCTATTTGGAGATCGTTAAATTATGTTTAAAAGAAAGAAGAGAAAAAAAAATTCTAAAATAATAAAAGCGGCGGGAAAAAAAATTGCTAGCGCAGGTGATAAAGGCGCCAAAACTGGTGCAGCTGACGATTAACTACATTTGTTAAACTGGAATCCCCCTCTGGTAACCTTTAGCTTTTCGTATACTGTGTTGTCGCTAACGGAGGTTTGCTTGGCGATTTTCGCGCAAAATGGCTTTCGTTCGATCATAAGCAGGCATGTTTCTACTGTATTTTATGTATTGTTCAATGTGTAACGTATTAATTATGCAAAATACCAATGGATTACAGAAGATAACATCATAATAATCTTTTTTATTGATGTTAGAAGACAGTGGATTATAAAAAAAATTATAAATAAACGGCGTTAAGATCGTAACGCGATTTGGACATCTCACATGTATGTTTAAGAAAAATTATTTTTCTTCTAAGATACTGCATAAAAGCTTATGAAAACACTTTTAAACAATTGAAAACTGATTCTGAGGATCGATAAATACCTTTAAAACGAAAACATCATATACTTAGTTCTCAAATAATAGTATTGTAAAGATCGCAACTTTTGGACATGCATCAAATTTCAAGCTTACTTTTTTCTAAAATCGTTTACAAAGTAAATAATCTGTCTTTACTTTTGTTATTTGTGTAAAATATTAATAAAAAATTATTCAGTGTAAGATTCATGCCTTTAATTTTTTTTTGAAACGTATGGAAATAATTAAAAAAATTTTTTTTAATGGTACATTTGCTCAGTTAACGTTTTGGTATGTCCAAAATTGTGCCATTTAGCAAAGAAAATATTTTTAAAGGGCATTTGAAGAGCTTTTTTTCCATAATTTATGCCAATTCTTGTCTCTATACAGCATTATAATTTACCTCAAAAATTTTAGAGTTAATTAAAATGAAAGTTATTTGGTGTTGAAGCTTCAAAGTTGAAGTCTGTGTTTGCTCCCACCTTTTGAGAACTGCCCATATATCTATATACATATATATATATATTTATATATATGTTGTTATTGTTGTGTCTAATGACGTGCATAGTGAGAAAGATTTAGATGCCTCCAAAAGTCTTGATAACAAGATCTGCTAATTCTGGAGCCCGATGGCTGTACAGGATTTCAATTGGTGGTGCTCCAAGTTGGAGGAGGGAGCGAATAATAGCCTGACAATTAAAAACATGATCAGGGGTGAGTTGTAAATGGGGAAGTGCTTGCAGATGGGATAGGATTTATTATTAGTTGGTAATATCTTCATGTCCTTGAAATGTCCAGTGTTTAGCCCAGCTATTGTAGTAGAGGTTTCTTAGGCAGTGAAGGTTGGGGATTGTTGCCTTGCTGAAAAGCTGATCGTAGATCTTTCGCCTAGCATTCACGTCTGTGAAGGTGGCTGTTAGAGGTTGATCTTCTTGGTCACATGCTTCCTTTGCAAGGGCATCTGCACACTCATTTCCCTTGATTCCGACATGAGCGGGGATCCACTGGAGAACACCAGTTATCTTGAGGGAGTGGAGAGAAAATTAATTTCTTGCATCAGTCTTGTCACACCATTACGTATGACTTCGAGTGCTAATTTTGAGTCGGAAAAGATCACAATTTCTTCCATTTGGTCTTTAGGAATAGGGGAAGAGAGACAATATAAAAGAGCCACTTAAATAGCAATGAGTTTGCTGGTGAAGTTTGAGGCGATCTGGCCAGTAGGTATTTTAAGTTTGACGTTATTTCCTGAGGGATAAATGATAGAGATGCCTGCGCCACCTTTATTGCAGTCAATGTCAGAGGAACCATCTGTGTAGATTAATACGCTGTTATATATATACTAGCAGTACCCACACAGCGATGCTGGTGCTAAAAATTTAATGGTAGTCCATTGAATAAAAAAAATTGACGCCCCCTCCCCCTCTGATGTGAAATGATCGTTTTTCTTTGTATAAAATGCATGCACACCTTTTCAAAAAAAAAAATTTAAATTTCTTTGGAATTTAAAACTTTTTGTCAAATCATTAAATTAGATTTACAGTTGCTTTAAAACTCTATTTTAGCGAGTGAAGCGGTTTTTACTGCAATTTAAAATATTTCACCAAATAAACAAAAAACGAGCTGATGTGTGCATCACATGACTTCCTTTTACACCAATTTAATGCTATTTCCCTATTATTGCAATTTTAATGGGATTCTCTCTCTAACTCTTTAAATATCACTAGCAATGGCCACATTGAAAGCAGATTTAAAAAAAAAAAAAAAATCGCCAAATTTTTCGCCAAGTTGGCGACAAAACTTGGCAACCAAAAGACTGGCGATATATCGCCAAGTGACCGCCAAATTATAACACCACTTGAGTTTGCATCGAAATTAACAATGATTTCCCCCCAAAAAGGTGCAAAAGACCCCTTTAGAAACACCCGAATGCAACCAAAATAGGAGGTGCACAACTAGACCCCACTACGAGTCTATGTACCAAATTTCAACTTTCTAGGACATACCATTTTTGAGTTATGCGAGATACATACGCACATACACACATACGCACATACATACAGACGTCACAAGAAAAGTCGTTGTAATTACCTCGGTGATGGTCAAAATGGATATTTCGCGTGTCTATACATTCTTAGGCACTTTTCCGCATGTGGTCGAATCGAAAAAAAAAACTCAACATTCATTTGGGGGTGAGCAAAATGGAAATTAAGGGCGATTTTTGAGTGAAAATTTTTTCGCGAATACAATACTTCCTTTTTTGTAAAAGGAAGTAAAAAAAAAGACATCAAATAATATCTTTCGAATGTAAAAATAATTCCGCGGCTCTATTTATTGTTTATCGGCAAACTTGCCCAGCAACCACGCTATCATAATCCATCCGTCTAACGAAAAAAATAAACATCCCGTGGAACATTCAAAAATCATCGTCAGAAAAAAAATAGAAAATGTCGTACATTTCACTCGGATAAAACAAATCAATAGTTTCTTTTCTTTCAAAATAAATCGCCAAAACAATGAATTACATTAACGGTTGCCTTAAAACAATAATCCTAGACTGAACTGTTCAGCGCATAACTTGCCAAGCGACCACGCTACCAGAACCCAGCCCTTTTGCGAGTGAAGCGGATGTTTTTTCTTTGGCAATAATAAATGTTTCGCCAAACAAACAAAAAGGTATAAAATCACATTAACAGTAGCTTTCAAATCTTTATATATTAAGAGCTGAATTGCCCGGTCTACCTTGAGAAAAAAATTGTGTCAAGTGAAATATATTCAACATGCCACACACACACCATGCAAAATTACCCTTCCCAACAATGACGACAGATATTAAAATACTTTTACGAAATTAAAATGGGAAAGATGGATTTTAAAAGCGTTACCACGGAAACATGAAATAAAATAAGTTTAAGAACTCCGATGCAAAATAAGGAAATAAACAATGGATTCAAAAAGCGTAACCATGGAAACGTGAAAATAAAATGGTTGACAACCTGAATCAAAATGACATATTTCGAAATTGTTTTAAAAACACTTGTAACTTTTTTCCTTTGAAGATAGAATCTAATTTTTTCGACCACAGGTCAAAAGAGATCTGGAGTAAAAAATCTTGCTTTTCCCAATGCTGTCAAAAAGAAAATTGTGGGACAATTCCTTCACTTTTTATTGATACATTTAATGAAGAAAGTAGAGACGTACCGAGTAGCCGAGTACCGAGTACTCGGCCTTTCACTACTCGGCCGAGTACCGAGTTACCGAGTACTCGGCTTTTCACTATTCGGCTGAGTTACCGAGTACCAATTATGTTTTAAAAAAAACACCGACACGCATGTGATGAATTTTGAACTTATTGGAATAGTAGTATAGACCTCCTTGTCCATATAATAGTTTTTAAAACTAAATTCCTGATGAAATTTAACTACGCATTATTTAAAAAACTTTGTTAATATATATATATATATATGTGTGTGTGTGTGTCAAAAATTTTACAAAAAAAAATTTTTAAAATTAAAATTAAATAAAGGTATGATTAATCAAGTTGGAATTAAAACAAATTATACCAATCTATTACATTTCTAGTTCACCAAACATAAATAATTTTTAAAAGCAAATAAAACAAATGTGCATGAACATTGCAGACACGTGTTTCTGCGTTATAAGGAACATCTTTTTCAGTGCATAAAATGTAAGCTAAAGAATGTAAAGACATTCGACAAAAAATCCGACTTTTGTCGGATGCCTTTAAATCCATGAGATCACATTTTGTGCATTGAAAAAGGAATTCTTTGTAACGCCAAAACAAGTGTCTGCAGTGTTCCTGCACTGTGCTTTTAACGTTGTTTTATTTACTTTTATTTTTTAAGAGCAAAGGTATTTTTATATTTCTCATAACTAATTTTTGTTTATAACAAAAATAAAATTTTAATATTAAAATTCTATATTTTTTATACTTACCTTTTTTGTACAAATTTTAATAAATAAGTTTTATTAACTTTGGGGACATTAAACTAAGGATTTACTCCATTGAAGCATTTTAAACTTCATTACTCCCAAAATTTAAATTTGACTTGTAAACTTGTATTGTAAAGATTGCAGAATATTATATATGATTGAGCTTTTTATAAATTTTTATATGTCTTGGACAACATTCAATTTTTTGCAACTACTCGGTATTGACCGAATATCTGATCAAAATTTGGCCGAGTACCGAGTACTGGGCAAATTGACCGAGTAGGCCGAGTACCGAGTAGTTACCGAGTACTCTGTACATCTCTAGAAGAAAGTATTGCCAAAATTTCAGCAAAGCCTAAAAAAGTTCGAGATAAAAACGCAAATTGCTCCCGTCGTAAGGAAGTTAAAGCATTGAAACAAATTGCTTAGAACGCAGAAAATTATACCCTTTTTAAAGATACATAATATTATTATGTGCAAGTAATTTTTCACCCCTTTAATAGCCAGTAATAAGCAATTTACGTGAAATTTGGGCCTAAATTGGAATACAAAAAGAACTATTTATCGGATTTTTTCGAATTATAGCCTATGTTACTCAGTAAAAAAGCACCTTCCATATAGGGAAAGAATTTTTCAAATAGGTGCAGTGGTTCCGGAGATTACCTCGAACATATAAACACACAAAAATCCGCCCTCTCTCTTTATAATATTAGTAAAGATGTATATATTAATGCTTGAACTTTATACTTACTTAGATGGTGGCCTTTAACTAGAGTTGTCGGTGAGATTTATGGTATTTTTTTTAAAAACGTGACAAAATTATTCTTTTGGTCACAATATGGTTTTTCTCTATTTTATTTTATAATTAACTAGCAAAAATACCCGGCGTTGCCTGGGTTAGCAATAATTATCAGAAACAATCGTTACTTGCATTTTTTTATCTGTTTTAAGTGAAAGAACTTAAAACACACCCTTTTGACGTGACTTAAAATCTAGCTTCTTCTTTACTCATAAAACTAAAGTAGCAGTAAGTAGAAAGAGCAAAATAGTATTCATTTAGGAACGAAAACACGAAATTTAAGCGTATACAAATTTGAAGAATTTCCGAAATATATGAAATTAAACTTCACATGTTTAAAAAGATTTATCAGTTAATACTTATTTTTTTTTACATTGAGTCTTACCTTCTCTGTATGTCTATTAAAGAACGAACTGTTTAAAAAAATGTAGCCGCGCGCCCGTGATTCCCTTAAACTTGCTATAGTTATTTTGGAAAATTTCAATTATTGTGGGTTCTAGGTGCGATTTAAAATATTACCAAATTTGCGGGAATCGTTTTGGGATACCTTGGATAATACTCCCCCTCCTTACTTTGTAAAACGGTATGTTACTAATTTTTGTTAAAGAGATATTGTCGCCATATGCTAAGATACTTTTGGTCACCATAAAATGGCGCTAAACAATTTCATCCGTAATGTTTCCAAAATAAGTAGTAAAATTTGGCGATGGTTTGAATTTGTGCACAAAGTCACATTAATGGAAGTTTTTGTGCTGTTTATGGATTTGCCTAATTTAGTTGCTGGATTATTTTACAGTTAAAAAAGTTTTTAAAGATTCTTTGATTGACGATATTTTGTTTACATGGTAAAAGCTGACAAACATTATTACGTAGTCTTTGACTTCAAAAACCGCGACAGTTGAAAAAACTGCCAAATGCATCCGCTACTGAAATCTTTCTGCATAAATTTTGGCGAGGTTTCTGCTGTTAGATTGGATAATGATTAAAAAATCCAATCAACACAAATAATTTAAAAAACCCCATTAATTACACTAAAGTTCCGTTTAAATGGAAAATAATCAACCAAATCTATAGTTATTATTAGCCGATCTTGGGGGAAAAAACGTTACTTTAAGATTTTGACTTGAGAAAAGCCTCAAACAGTCAGACGAAACACAAAAACATTCAACAATTCTAACTATGAACTGAGAGTTGAGATGATACACTAAATAATGAATTGGGTTGAGGAAAGCCTTCGAACATGGAACAAAAAAAGCCCATAACTCGTTTTTCATACAACTTAGAACTTTCTAACAGATGCCATCTTCAGCAGAAAAATAAGCGCTTTCGATGGACACATAATTTTAATATGTGCACGTATTTTTTAACCGTCATAATGGGGCATTTATGCGAAAATTTAGACAAATTAGAATAAAAAAGGAACTATCAATCGGATTTTTATCGAACTGGTCTACAAACCTCCCCAGTACCAAAAAGAACAAACGGTGAAAGTTTCAGCCAAATCTGCCGGGTAGTTTCTGAGATCTTAGGGAACAAATTTACCAAAGTCCATTTTTATATATATAGATTACATAAATGTTCTTTCACCAGTGGCGCTGGAAAAGGGGGGTTTTAGGGTGAACCCTAAAACCCCTTTTTGGCTTTGATTTTAACATTACCGCCTAAAATAATGCAGTAGTTTATGTATGGACTTTCGATCAAAAAACCCCCAGCTGAAAGTAGGGGCCACTGTCTTCTACATTTGTATCAATCTCACATTTTCAACTGTCATGCCCTTTTAAAGGCAACCTTCAATCCACCTTGCCGTTTATTTATTTATTTTTTGCAAATGGTTCATTTTTGATTAAATGTTTGAAGACTTTATTTTCTTGATGACAGTTTTTGGAAATTGTTGCTTTTATTCTGAATTATTAACTATAAAATTTGGGCCATTTAATTTCTTGTATCCTTCCATGTAAAAATTCAAAAATCGAAGAAGAGTAAAATATCCATAAAAGTTAAGCTCAAGTCAGATTGACTAGTTTTCCTATTGGAAAACTTGTTTAATACACTTTTAATGAGCTTTTGAAGTTGTTTAATCTACTTTGATTATTGGTGGGTATGTTTTTTGTTGTTTTCTGTTAAAATTTTGCCCTTTGTCTCCTCCTCCCTGAAAAAATACTAAAGTATGCTTCTGTTTACAGCAAAAATCATGTATAAAGATAAAGAACCCATCACCTTTTCAATGGGGTCATATATTTCAAAATTAGCTTGTGTCTATGTAAAAAGTATTTCTGTTTTCTTCGCTAGATTGCATGACATTTTTAAACATCTTGTTCTTGCCGGAATATTATCATGTCTTTCTATGCAGATTTTTCTTTCATTTTCTCTTTTCCTAGTATAAAGCTGAATACTCAGGGTATTTTCCCAAATTGGTTTGCGAAATGAATGCTTTAAATGCATGTTCATCTTTAAGTTACTAAATGTACATTCTGTATCATTTTTCACAGGAAATTCTGGATGATATTTCTGAATATTCAACAAATGTGAAAATCTCCGTCAGTCCTAAAATTCTTGCTGTTATTTGTTCAACATCTTGCACAACTGAAAAAGCCGATGACCGTGAAGTTGATTCTCCCGATGTGACAGCTCCCAAGAAATTGGATCCTACTGCTGACATTGCAGATGCTTATTTCTTTGAATTGCAGTCAGAATTAGAATTTCCAATTTCAGAATATGAAAAAGAAAGGCGAAAATATATACAGGTTGGTTTCATGATATGGTATTTTTTTCCTGTTTTTAAGGTGCCGACTGATGAATATTAACTCTATTTTTTCCCCCTTCTTCCAGCTGAAAAGAAAAAAAAAGAATTAAAACTATGGCGGCTAAAATGTTCTTAAATATTTTTGGAAAATATTCAAATTAACACCACGAAGCATACCTTTAATTTTACACAATTTTATATTTTTAAAACATAATATGTAATATATATGCTTATATAATAGTAAGAGTTTTATGTTCTTATTTTATAGAACAGGGTTTCTGAAAGTGGTAAACACCAGTAGCCTACATAGACTTTGGTGTTCTTCCCCCCCCCCCCAAGATTTGTAAGTTTGTAAGTGCATCCCCCTTCATCACAATAACTTTTTAAAAAATAATTTTAACATAGTGTTATTTTTTCAGACCGTTTGCCCTCACAGCTCTTGTGTTTCCCTCCGAAGGCTATGTATGCCACTGGTCAATACCAACCCCTGAGAGTCAGTGAAGTTTTGAAAGGGTTGGAGAAGCTCTAGGGTCGACAGGGGTACTGAAAGTATCTATATCAGTCAAAATACAAAGCAAATTTAGGTTTAACTAATTTTGCATTTAACTGAGGAAGATTCTAGTCCAAAGCCCCCATACAAGAAAAAAACAAGTTTGAGATCACTGTCATTTAAAAATAGGCAACTTTTAACAGAATTATCTAAAAGGGCTTTGTCATGGTTTTCTTGCAGTTTCAGTATTCTCTTAACAGAGCCCTAAACTTTTTTCCTTGTTAAAGAACATTTTATAGGCTTTTCAATTTGCATTTTTAATCTCCTATTAGTGGGATATGTTTAATCAACCAAATAATTACTTATTGATATCTAGAAATAAATTAGCTGTTTTGAGGGCAAGTGATTTACAAAGTAACAATGGGAAATGCTTTGTTGATAAAGCAAAGATTAACAACTAAATTGCAGATACGTGATTTGGGGTTCCTTGAAACTCTGAAACACATGTCTGCAATTTAGTTGCTAGTTTGTGCTTTATCAAAGTTGTGTTTCCTATGTTACTTTGTTGCACAAAAGTATTTATTTATTTGTTTTACACCCCAAAGCAGTATACTACTAAATTTGCGTTGTACCTCTCAGATACCTAAGCTTCAGAACAATTTTGTTCAAATGTGAGAGAAAACTCCGACAATCTTTCTGCAGAAATTCTACTGATTTCTGTTGAATTTCTGTAGAAGTCCTGCAGATTTCTTTAAATTAAAAGCAAATCTAAAATTCTTGCAAATTACACTCATTCGGCGGAAAGCAGTGCAAAATGTTGAATTTAATGCGTCATTTGCAGGAACTGCATAACAATAAATGTCTTCATTCTTGAAGAAAACTATTTGGAGATTTAAAAAAAAAGGGATCCTCTGACATTTTAACAATGCCTTTGCATACAGTGGTGCCAAATGCGGATTTTTCAAAACATTAACAAATATATGCCTTTAAGTACTTTATATGTTTTCATTTTGATGAAAACTCTAGCTATACTTTTTTTTAATTTGTTTTTTGTAGACATCAACAAAGTTTAAAATTATTTGGGCACTAGACATTTTATTTAGTCCAAGATATTTTTTGGCCACCAAAGGAAGACTTGTTTTCGTAGAAACTGATGAAAAACTATTCCAAAACTGCCATGACCAAATGTTTTATCTTATACATAGTCTGGGGTCATCCACAAATCAATCAGTTTTTGTTAAAAGGGTGTAAGTCAACTTACAAATAATGATTGACTTATGCTCTTTCAACAAAAAGGTGATTCAGATGATGTCACACATTGAGGGGTGAGGGGGTTTGTGAAATTGTGACCCTTTGTGATAGGGTTAACTAGTAGTGCAACATTGCACATTTTGGGCAAGTAACATTTTTGAATTAATAATATGCTTATGTAATGTGGCATGACAAGGAGAGGAGGGATCAAGTGTGACACTTTGACAAGCAGGAGAGGAGGTCAATTGTGTTGAAAAAAAAGTAACACTTCCCATTTATAGATTTTGCTTTTGCTCAATTTTTAATAACATGATTTTGTTTTTTTTATCATTACATGGCATAAGCCACAATTGCACTGTAGTGCAAGCTACGTGAAATAATTTCAATTACATTTTTTGGAAAAGATGTACGGTTGTATTTAAAAAAAACAAAACAAAACAAACTAAATAGCATAGTTGGTCCGAGACAAACGTTTCATTGTTTTATCTTTATGAGAAATCTTTAAATATAAGTACTTACTCAGACTTTTCATGTAATGTAAGTCACTCGTTCCAAGTAAAAGGCAAGTTAAAATGAACATATATTCAAATTTGTACTTTTAGTTGGACTAAGTTAAAGAAAGCTAAAAAATTGTGTAAATGTGTTCAATTAATCTGGCCTGTATAATATTTTTTTCAGCTAGCAAGTATGTGTTAAATTGTAGGTTTTTCCAGTGAAGTGTAGTTTACACACATGTGGGCAGTGTATGTATAAAAATAGCCAGCAACATTTAAAGGTTTTGTTTTTCGTTTTGTTTTGCATGTCAAAAAAGGGAAAAGACCTCTTTTCCTCATATTAATGTCTTTAAATATTCATATTTGTAATCTTTAAATTTGCTTTTGCTTAGGATAAACTCAAATGTAAGCAGAATGAGTTTGAAATTCACTCTAAAGAGCTTCGGCAGCAAACTGAACAAGTGTATCAATTTTTTAAAAGGAAAAATGATCTTGACACAAAGAGAAGAGTTGGAGAATTGGAGAAGTTTCAAGAAACAATGTAAGTGTGCATTTCCTTTTGAATTTAACTTTTAAATTTTCATTACTCAGTTAGTCTAAAGTTCCATAGCGCTTATAAGCAGGGCTGTGGAGTCGGAGGAAAAATTATCTACTCTGGCTCCAAGAATTTTAGAGCCTTCAGCTTTGACTACTTTCCCATAAAATCAGCGTGACTCTGACTCTTACTGTGCAAGTACTGGCCAAGGGTGGATCCATCATCCAGTTTTGGAGAGGGTCATTTCCGGAGGGGGGGGGGAGTCATAAGTGTTATTTTTTTTTTTTAAATGGGGGATCATGAGTAAATTTTTCAAAATAGAAGTCCCCAAAACCGAGTTTTAGACTATCTTTGGTCCTTAAAGGGGTGGGGGCGATCCCCTTCTGGATCCCTGTCTGGTACTGGCAGAGTTGCGGACTATGAGGACTATGAGGGAAATGACGAACTTTCAAACCTTCAACTCCCGCCTCCGACTCTTTTACCTCAAAATTAGTTTAACTCTAGGGCCGTTTCCATGGACACTTTTGACCCCGGAAAAAACCTGCTTTTCACCGCATTTTAGTTATTTGCGGGGTACGTATATGTGGAATTTTTCTCCTCCTGCTTGCTTCTGGAGGGAAAGCGGAGTTTCGTCTACTTGCTGGGTGTAGCCGCTAAGGATGCTGGATAAAAACCGCTTTCTCTGGTATCATGGAAAATTTCTTTTTACATGGAAACTGGGAATTTTTCAATCAGTTTTTTGAGGAGCCGGGGCGGGGATTTACAGGGTCGAAAAGTGTGCTGTGAATGCGGCTTCTGAGTCCATAACCCTGATTATAAATACTATACAACTTCATTTACATGGACTAACTGCGACCAAAGACAATTGGGATAATAAGGGTAGAATGGATCCTTAAATAAACAAAGCATTGTCAAAAAAAAAAGTCTTGTAGCAAAACAACAGAAAATTGTTTATAAAATGTACCAAAAGTTTTCATATAATTTCTTAACAAACAAATTGATCCACTGTCTTCTGGTTTAAACATGCCTGTTGTTTGTTTGAATAAAGCATGGTCAATCTAACACTTTTATCATTATGGTTCAGCTGCAACGGTGTTTGTTAGGTTACCATAATTTACTGTTCTATCTTTGCTGAAGTTGTACATTTAATTAATATTGAAAAGCAAATGGTCAAGGTACTTACAGTTAGGTTCCCGCTTTTATATTTAAAATTATACACCTGATCATAAATCTTTCTTTAAGAATTATAACTTTCAACCAGATAATGCGGAGAGCCAGATGAATAAGGGTCAGATAAACAAGGTCCTACTGTATTGAAAGTGTACCAGCCAAATGCATGTTGTGCAATTTCCGGACACCATATGAAACTGTTAAACACCTTATATCAGGGTGTTCTACATGCACTTAATGGTATAATGTTAAAAAAATATTTTTAAAAGTCAAGTGATTTCTGAATTAAGTCATATGAACATAGTGTAAAGTTTTTTTTTTTTTTTTTTTTGTTAGATATTGTGTGATTTTGAAATCCCTTATAAACACAAGTACAGAAATAGTGTAAAATAAAAAATAACAATGTCATGTAGCACAAACTGCTGATTACTGCAGACACGTCTTTCGGCATTGGAAGGAACAAGGAATGCCTTTTTCAATGCAAAAGAGATAATGCCTTTTCAACCATAAGCTCATTTCTTTTGCATTTTAAAATACGTTCCTTGTAACGCTGAAACAAATGTCCCCAATAATCTGCAATTTGTGCTACATGAAGTTGTTATTTCTTATTTTACATTTTTTGCACAAAGGTATTTATTTAACACAAATATTGCTTTCAGGGATTTTAAATCAATGAAATCCTCCTTTGCAATGTGATGAAATACAAAATAATGACAAGATATGCTTTTTAATACAAAAATATACTTTTATATTCATAAAATATTTCTCAGATACAAATTTATAAACATATTTTGATGTATTTTTTTTGAAATGGAAATGAATTAGTCATTGGAAAAGTAGTGAAGAGCATTATCAAACAAAATGAAAGTATGCTTTTATGAAATTTCATTATCTAAATAAAACGTCAAAGTTTTGTTTGATATTGCTTTTGATAATTTTTCCCCAAGGACATTAATATATTTTTTTTTAATGTGCTTATAGATTTTATTGTCTGTTAGAAACTTTTCTGTATATAATATATTCTGAACAATAAATCTGAATATAAACTACTGTATCTCTTTAAAATGATTGAATGTATTAAATAGCTTCCAATTTTCTTTATTATCATTTATGTGTTTTTTTTTTTTGAGCAATCACGATTGCTTATTGCTTTCATTTGACTGTTTTCGGCGTCCTATCATTTTATTTTCCCACCCTCCGCACCATCACCGTTGACCGGCTCCTCACGATGCTGCTCCCATAGCGAAAGCTGCCCAGGTTGCATCCATGTCCTACACACACGCACATACACAACTACACACACGCACGCACACACACCTACACACAAATACACCTACACACACTTACACACAAACACATACACATGCATACATACAGACACCTACACATACACACAACTACCCACACATTCATGCCCGCACACAGACACAAACACATATGCCTACACACACATACCCCGCCCCCACGCACACACATTCATACACACAACTACCCACACACTTATGCCAGCACACAGACACAAACACACATGCCTACACGCACATACACATACCCCCTTCACACAAACACACATACCCCCACACACAAACACTCGTGATTGCGAAAAACATAATTTGAATTCAAGATGTCAAAATTCAAATTAATTTTTTTTAAATGTGAGTATGAAGGCTGTGAAGAGTGAGCAACATATATATGTTTCTTTCTGTAAAATTTGTCCACAGTTGTGACATTCAAGGCTCAATATATTAAGACACAGCTTTATTTACATCGTTATATCTACATTCATGCAACAGTTTCAGTTCCTGCGAAACACATTTTACAAATAACTTAGTTCATAGTATGCAGTTCAATTATACAGCTTGAAGGTTACACCAGTAAACTAGCTGTGTGTAGAAGTTGAGGATTTTTACTTAAATTTTACAACTCTTGAATGTTTTATTCACAACACTTCTAAATGAGATCTTTTGATTTGTGAGACTTTGGCTTGAAATGCAATAACAGGTTGTATTAATTATCAGATAATCATAAACATTCTCAACACTACCTGATTTGTTTTCATTACATTTGAAGTTTTACCTATTGGTTACATTTTTAATTCAAGCAACAATGCAACAGCAATTTCGTTAATCTTGTGCTTTGTGTACTGATGCTTGATATTTTGTTTCCGGTTAGGTACATAGGCAACAATTAAGATATGTAGGTTCTACTAGTAGGACTTCCCTACTAACCTGTCCTTCCTAAGGTAGGTAGGACTTCCCTACTGTTCTACATTGGATAGCAATGAAGCATGAATTATCCCTAATTGGTATTTGTTCAATAAATCGTTTTTGCAAATATACTGCAGTTTTTTTATGTCTGAAACCTTTGGTTTTGAGATTCATTTTGAATCTGTAATGTTTTGTATTTCAGGGAATGTATATCAAAGTTTCTTTTATTCCTCTTTCGACAGGAGCTATATCCAATCAAAAACTTGGTCTGTTTTCTTTTGTAGTTTAATTCTTTATCATCTTTTGAGTTTTTTTTTCTTTTTAGTCTTATAGTGTAAAGTCAAAAAAAGAACATAAAAGTGGAAACTTAAAAGTTTCCAAAGTGATACACACTGCAGTATATTTTAATAGACATTGAATTATATTTACTCTAAAATCAAAGCATAAAATGGAGCTTTTGCACAATTAGCTCAAATAAAAATTCAGTGTATTATTTTGTAGAATGAAGGAAGTTAAAGAGCGAGAATTACTCCAGAAGGAGCTTTATCAAGACCAAGCAAAGGTATAAAAACCTTTTAATTGAAGTACAAAAATTGTGTGCTCCTTTTTTTTTCTTTTTTTCTTTTTTTGGTATAAATTTTCAGATGCATTAGACAATTTTGAACTTTTTACAACAGTAAAAATTAGGATATGAGAATGCTAGCTCGAAAGTGCATATATAATTGTCAGTCAAAGAAATATTGTAGGAATGCAGTTGACATATATATATATATATATATATATATATATATATATATATATATATATATATATATATATATATATATATATATATATAGGTGCAATATAATATTATTTACAAAGTGTAGGATGATTTAATTAATACAAACTGAACTGAAAATGATTCCATTCCCCGTGTGTGTCTTTTTTGTAAAATGCCAGAAACAGTTAAAAATTTCATTATACAATAAAAAGATAGTGAAATTCAAGTACAATTACTTTTATTGAACGTTTAACTAAATTTGATTTGTGAAAGAAAGAACTGATCACTTGGGTGTGTGGGAAAGATAAGCTAAAAGTACTATTGACAGTTCTGTTTAAATGAAAGACTCATCTTTTAATAAAAATTCCATTATGTTATCATCCTTAAAATTATTACCAAAATATACTTACTTGTATTCTAAATTCATAATACTAATGTATCAACAGTTTGAATAATAATTTTTGGAAAAAATGTTTTGTTAGTAATCTGAAGTGTCTCAATATTTATCAATTCATGACTCATGTCTTTTTCGTGTGCCATTCAACACTGCAATTTGGATCTTACACAATTTTTATTTTAATGTTTCAAGAAATATTATGTATTTGGGCCTATTTTTTTTAAAGGCTCTCTGTTCTGCATCCCAAACACAACATAATGTAATTTCAGTAATGAACTATAAGTGCTGTATTCTGTATCAGAAATGCAACAGCATTCTTTGGGGGAAAAAATTAAGCAGTTTTTGACCTTTAGGCTGTAATTCAAAGCTTTTAATGGAAAAAATTGTGTTCAACAGCAAAAGTATCAAATTGTCCTTGAATATAGAGCTGCTATGCAAACCATGAAGCTAACAGAAATGCAGAATAATAATAAAGTGGGCACGTAATAAGCATTAATGGGGTCGTTTCCAATATTTTAAAAGTATTTTTTCTGAAAAAACATGCTTAAAAACATAGGATCTAACAATTTTTTTAATAATTTGTTTAAGTTTAATATTTAAAAAAAAAATTACTTAAATCGGTAATCTTTCGTTGTTTACATTTCTTGTCGATGACATCACAAATGGTGAAATGCCATTCACAAAGAAAAATATTAAATTCGCATCTTTACTCACATGTATTGGCAACAATATGGTTGATGGCAAGTGTAGAGCTCAATTTTAATTCGCTTCTTGATTATCATAATGTGGAAACGCGGTACAAAGATGCGCCAAAAAGCATCATTTGTGACGTGATCTAGACCACGCCTTGTTTGAAAAATCGGACATTTAAAAAAATTAATTAAGAAATAACTGTTGGGAAAATGAAAGAATTTTCTGGGCCCATGTTATGTTTTTTGCTTATTCTATCAATTTCAGTGACTAAAAGTACTATTTTGACTGAAGGAAACTACCCCATTGCAAATGTTTATTTTTGATTTTTTTTTTTGAATTTTTGTTATTTATTGTATGTTAGCTTTATTGTATAAACTTGCTTATTTGGTTTCCGCTGGAAATAAAAAGCTCAAAAAAAAGTCTATTTACTAACATTCCCGTATTGTTAGTATATTAAATCCAAAACGCGTTTCTTCAAATATCTGGAAAACTCATTCTGCAGATACTGCCGTTTACCTGCTCATGGCAGAATACACTTTCTATTGAATATGAAGCATACATATTTTTTAAGAAAAACTAAATTGCATAATTTGAGCATTAAAACTCGCTGGTAGAAATTTATTCTGATATGCAAATATACTGGTATATTATGAATATTATTTTATGAATTTGTGAAAGGATCTTTTTGAGACAAAACCTATATAATCAAAACCATGGGTCCCAAAGTATGTTTGTGTGGTCTTCTAAGCGTATTAATCATTAATTGAATTAAACTTTCAAACTTTAATATATTTAAAAATGTATTCTTGATGTATGTTTTCAATTCTTTGCCCCAAACAAATCATTAGCTTTTATCTATTGATTTTAGCAAACGGTATATAAGACTGAAAAAATATTGTTTTTAGATAGAGCAAAAATTACGTTTTAAAGTGTTTTAGCTGTTTAATTTTCTACATCTACTGTAATAAAATTGAATGTGTAGTTTCCTTTTTTTCCCCTGCAGAAACGAAGTGCAAAAGTTTATGAAGCTGAAATGAAACAAAAAAGAGCTGAAGAAGAATTTAAAAAGAGGTAATTTAGTTGCGAACATAATTGATAAAGTTATTTCTGGGAAAAAAAAATTTTGTTTGAAAAAAAAGTGAAAACATAAATAAGAACTTAAAAATTTAGAACTAAAAGAAAGAGTAATTTTTTCTACATCTGATAGAATATGTTTGGAACTTCCATGTTGCAGTAAATTTGAATTACGTTTTTTTAAGCTGATTTTAGATACGGCTAAGCCTTTATTCCCGCAATTGGTAACCAAATTTATTGTTCGCCGACAAGGAAAGAGAACGCAATGATTTAAAATGTTTATCTGTTGCCAGTTTATATGTTAACAAATAAAATACTTGTAATTGAATTTTAATAGTATAAGGCTTTTGAAAGGATTTTCATATTTTCCTCTTGGTTCTACATTTACCACTCAATTGGGGTTTTAAAAATTTTTAATTTTAGTTTCTTGTCAATTACACAAAAACACAATTGCAAACTTATTGGATGGGGACTCATACTTCTGTAAACGACAATAAAATCAGTGACACACTTTATGACCATTCAGACACCAAAATAGAGTATAAAGTTTATTCATAAAGCTAAATCTAACTTCTCTTAAAATTCTTAGCTGAACTTTATTTAGAGCATTTTGTGCGAAAAAAAGTTCTTATTCTAGTTATATTACAGTAAGTTTTAAACAGGGTTCAAAAATATCATCATATTATCGAAAATATCCAATATTTTGATATATATCGGATATTTTGATATGTATCCGTTATTTTCAATCAGCACAAACAAGCCTTCAAAATAAAAAATGCATCTTCAAATCACTCTTTATTTTCTTATTATTAAAATGTAAGGACTTAAAAGTAAGGTTGCTTTCATTATTTACATCTAATATTTGATATTTCATTTTGCATTTTAATCAATTTTAATGCAGTTAATTCAGCATTAGTTGTTTTACATATTTTTCTTCAGTTAGCTACTTTTGCAGTTATATGCTTCATAAATAAAACAGATGCATTAGTTGGAGCTGTCATAAGACATTTTCTCTAGATCTGACCAATGTTTAATTAGGAACTTTTAATGTGAATTTAAGTTGTTGCATTACATAATAATTTTATGAATATACTAGTGGTACCCGCACAGCTTTGCCCGTTGTAGAAAATTAAAAGGTCGTTTGGTTTGCCTGTATATTTACAAATAATGGGTGATGAATTTCTCGCCAATTGGCTATGTTCATTCACTCTCCCATGTCATGATAATTTCGTAATTAACTCGCCCATTTTAAGATGATTTTGCTCCAGAAAATGTTCTTAAAATTGAAATAGAAAAAGAACAAAATCGAATTTTTGAAAAATCGCTTTGAGGTGCACACCCCTATGCTACAAACTAACTTTGTGCCAGATTTCATGAAAAGCGGCCAAACGGTCTAGGCGCTATGCACGTCACAGAGATCCAGACATCCTGATAGAGAGACTTTGAGCTTTATTATTAGTAAAGAAAATACAAGTAAAAAAGGAATGCTGTATTAATTTGTCATATTAATGACGTATTAATCCATCATTAAAATATAGTACATAACTTTTTGGTTATTTTTAATAATAAATAAACAAGATTATTATGATTAATATAATTTTTATATCGAAAATACCGTAGTTGAAAAACATATCGAAGAAAATATCATGATATTTTCAAAATAAATATCGGATATATATCATGATATATATCAACTGATACATATTGGCGAACTCTGGTTTGAAACATAGTTTAGCTTGTGTAATTTTTCTGTTGTGCTGTTGAATGGGGGGATTTTGTGACAGCATAGGGTGAGGTTGTGCCACATCAAATACCAGCCAATACCAATAGGTGAAATTATGTTAAGATAAAACAGAGTGCAGCGCATTTTGAACCTTCCAAATCTGTTATAAAAACAGCATCCTACCTGTTAAAGTTGTGCCACACTCTAAATTATTCATAATCTAATACCACTAAAAAATCCCTAATATGGCAAAGTCACTAGAGATGAGACGGGCTCAGCCCGAAGATAGGAGACCGAAAATAGAGATAATTCTAGAACCCAAAATAGGTTTCGGGCTCGGGCTCAAGCACAGATATTCAATCGCCAATCTCCATACAAATTCAAAGCAAATAAACATTTTCCTACTGTGAGAAAATGAAAGGAACATTTAAATCAGTTCAATCAATGTCAAATTTACCCCCCTCCCCCCAAAAAGAATTAACGCTTATTTATAGTGTTTCTTTGCGATTACTATTGCAATATGTCATACAGTAATGCATTTGAAGTGGAGCATTTTTTAAAAAATTAGAAACTTCTGTTAATGAAGAACATTTGATGTAACATTTTTCATTAACAGAGAGATCATGTCAGACTGTAGAAGGCTCAGTTTTTGATACAAGAAAGTTTCCTTCGGGCTCGGATTTTGGTCTGAGACAATATCACTCAGGCTTGAGCAGGCTTGGTTACAAATTTTCGGGCTCGGGCGGGCCCGGGCTCTCAAAAATGAGCCCGAACTCATCTTTAAAAGTCACCCCATTTGATGGTATATTCTTATAGGAGCTTTTTTTTTTATTTTCTCTTAGCTATTTTTTAAATTCACCAAACTAGTAATTTTTTTAGAATTTTCAACTATAACTTTTTTGCTATTCATTTATGTAACTTGTTTTGGTAGAAGCGTACACAAATTCCTATTGAATTAAGCATGTTTTTTAAGAATTTAAACTTAATTTTCCATTGTTGAAATCTGTACCTTAGAGCCAGTCTGACGTAAGTCCAAAAATTGCAAATTTCTGTTTATTACTGCATTGTATGTAAAATCCTATTCCGCATTGAGCCATGTGAATGCAATTCTAAAAAAAAAAAAAAAAATAATAATAGAAATCATAAATGTTATTTACCAGTGTTAAATTAGTGTGCGCCCAATCTTTTGTATGTTCCATGCAAAAGCTTTTCCTCTCTCCTCTTAGGTTGCAATTATGTGACTTATGTTGTTCTGGCTCTGAGGTACAGAAATGTATCAATAATTAATTATTTTATTTTATGCGAAATTAATCTTTTGTTTATTTATCAAATTTTGTCATTTTTTGCTCAGAAAGCAAGAACAAGACGAACTAAGAGTCCAGTTAAACAACTGCCAAAAAGAATCTGACAATATTGTCTTGAAATCACTGGAAAAGATCAACTCTTGTATGCATCCATCTTACTTGAGAGTTTCTATTCAAGATCACACCAATCAAATAAAAGGAATGTTCCAAAATCTAAATTCTTTTGTTGAAGATAGAGAAAACAAGTTACTAACAATTGACGACATTTTAAATGCCAATCTTCTTGTTAAAAAAATTTATGAGTACCTTCAAAATATAATTATAGATATAGGTATGTATGCCTTTTATTTCTATGTTATTATTTCTCCTTGAAAAAGAAATAGAAAATCAAATATATGTATCTAAATCTTTACAGATCATGCCAAAGTTAAAGCTTTGCAAGAGCAGGAAGCACAGACTCATTATTATGCTAAGACTGCTAATGCCCTGCCTCAAGAAAGTTTCCCTGATTCTTCAGTCACATCAGCACCTTCAGCAGCAAATGAAGGTTAGAATCTTATTAAACTTTTTTTTTCTTTAATTTCAAACTGACACTTTTATGAAGAATTTTACAAAACCCAGCGCCTGCTATGTTCTATTGTTTATGTTTTTTTTGCCATTTTTAGTTGACTTATATAACAAATAGTTTCATTTTTTAAAGTTGTTTTAAGGATTTTTTTAGTGTTATAAACTTGTTTTGAATTTTTATACATGCAGTTAAATTGTACTAAATTGAAGTAACATTCTTTCAATTTGTGCATGTTTAGAGGAATTAGTAAAGGGCAATAACTTTGGTGTTGTCCTAGGGTGCCATATACTATCAAATGAGCACAGTTTTTCAATATCCTGTTTTTTTTTTTTTTTAAATGTTAAAATAAAATGTGAGTTTGTTACGTCAGTCATATACAGTCAGACCTCGATATAACCACCCGCTTATCAGACCATATGCTTATAAAGTCACCCCACATGTAAGATCAATTTTCTTAAGTCCTGGCTCACTGAATAGGAATTCTATGCTATGTATCATCGGATATATAGTCAGGTTGTAATACAATAAGTGTTTATAAGGTCTCTTTTGTCTGACTTTCTCTCAATGATTTCAGTGCCTAACAGGTTCACTCCAATGATTTTTTCTCAATGTACGATCCTTAAAAAGTGAAAAGTCAATGTAACATAAAGTGCAGATAATGCAATAGAAAGTGAGTATAATGAAAGTGTGATACTAAAATATGAAGCAGTAACACAAGCACTCAACTTGCACACATTGTGAGACATTTTTTTTTATCAGCAATGAGAGAGCTGAGGGAAATTTTTAGAAAATTCTTAGAAACCATTGAGTTTAAATTAAAAAAGTATTGCAACAGTCCTGTATTATTAACTAGCGGTACTTGCACGGCTTTGTCTGTAGTGGAAAATTAAAAGGTCATTTGGTTCGCCTGTATATTTACAAATAGTAGATGATGAATTTCTCGGCAATACGCTATGGTGATTTGCTCGCCCAAGTTATGGTAATTTACTCATCCATGTTATGATAACTTGATTGTCCACGTTATGATAACTTGTTCTTCCACGTTATGATAACTTGCTCGTCCATGTTATGATAACTTATTTATTGGTGCAGAGGAATTAAATCCAAAATAAAATCATAGAAAAAGAACAAAATCGAATTTTTGAAAATTCGCTTGAAGGTGCACACTCCCATGCTACAACTAATTTTGTGCCAAATTTCAAAAAACGGTCCAGGCGCTATGTGCATCACAGACATCTATCTAAACATCCAGACTTTCAACTTTATTATTAGTAAAGTTAATTTTAAACAAGGTTAATTGTGCATCAGAACTTTGCTTGGGTATATTTGTATCCCGACGGGTGACCTTATATCCAGGTCCAACTGTAATGACTTCATTTTTCTTTATTTATCTTCAATTCAAGCATTTAAGTTCATAAAATACGTATTTTTGTATAGAAAAGTAAAGAATGTAATACCTATTAGTGTAATTTTTTTTAGGTTCTAGCAGTAAATTTGACATGCAAGTTGCTGTGGATAATAGTCAAAAGTCAAAGTCTTCTCTTGAAAAAGAGAAAAAAAATGAAGGTAATTTAAAAAATAAAAATAAATTGAAGACTTTAGTTTATATTTTTTGTTAGCCATATATTATTGTATAATTTACAAAAGTTATTTTTGTGACCTATATATTATATAATTTTCAAAAGTTGTACTTTATCGATTTCTGTAACTTGTTAATGTAAAATGTTTGTTAAATGCTAATCATTGCTACAAATGAAATTTGGGGTATTTTAGTTTTCACTTAATGCAAGAAAGTGTACATAAAGGTTAAGTCAGAAACTTAATTTAAATATTAATTTCATGTCCAACTTTTTTGATGGAAAATATCTTGATGTTTTTCCCACAGCTAAAATCCAGATGTTTGAATGGAGTAGAGTCAGATGCCCATCCAAGATTCAAGTTTATAGGTCTTTTTTAGGGAGGGGAGAGAAAGTAGCACTAATATTTGACTGTTTTAACTTTTTCTTTTGTGTGTTCTCACATTATAAAAGTTTGAATTCAGTGTCTCTTTTTTTCCCCCACAACTTTATCCAAATGCTTAAAACTTGCTCACTTTTATTACACTTAACTTACACAAGCATTCCAAAATTCGATAAATCTTTTAAATGTTAATCAAGTATTAATTCTAAGTTTTGTAGAATTGTATAAAAGTATATAAAAAGAATTAGTATTTAACGTTTTTAGCAATTTATTTTCGTGCACATTATAAATTGATCAAGAAATTATATAAGACATTGATTAAAAAAAAATATTCATTCACCCTGTCAAAAAGGAGGTGATGTCTTTGAAATTGAAAATTGCAATTCCTGCTAAGAATGGTAATTTCAAAAACAGCCACAGAAGGTTGAAATTTTGTATGTAGATCCAGTACAACGTCTAATTGTGTGCCTCTTTCTTTGGTTACAATAAAAAGTTCCAAATGGACTTTTTACACATCTTGTGCTTTATCAACGTTAATTTCAAGTTTTTTTTCATATCAAGATATTTTTTATGGGCATCACTCAATCGGATTCTGTAGTTAAGTAACTATTTTTCATCATACTATTTGCTGGGCCTTGGGTAGACTCTAAAGTTCCAATGGATCCCAAACCATGTTAATGTCAATGGTAAAAAAATGACGGGAGGCTGTCAAAGCAATGGACAGCTCTTCCCCAACCGAAACAACTGAGCTCTCTCCACTCTGTTAAGTTTCGGATAAAATTTGTAGTTCAAAGATGGAACTGTTAGAGGCTGGAGAGACTCATTGGGAAAGAATTGGGAGAGCCTCATTTCTCCGAAGGTCCCCGCGACCACAATCTAACCCGTGTGGTTAGTGTGGCAGCTTTCAGGATGAGGATAGGGCATGATTATCTTGCACCACAGTTCCACCATATTGGTGTCCTGACATCACCAGAGTGCAGGGGCATGCACAAGGGGGGGGGGGAGAAGGGACACCCGTTGGCCCGGCCCCAAGCCTGAAGGGGGCCCAATATTTTTTAAAACTAGGCGTGAAATATTGAGGTAAACAATATGGAGGGGGCCTGGAAAAGTCATTTGTGACATGCCCCAAAATTTTTGCGCATCCCCTGCCAGAGTGCCACCTATGTGGCTACAGAACCATGAATGTGGAACACTTGAAGGCTTGCTCTGCTCTGGACCAAAGTAAAGAATTCCCAGACAATCTTTTCAGGGAAGAACATCTATACTGGTCAGCGCACCACCTAATGGCTAAACAGCCAAAGGTGGGTGTTGACTAGGAAGGAGGAAGGACTATTTTGTATAACTTGGTAAGTGTTGTTGGCACAGAGCTCCCAATTCGGTTTTATCTTTTTACTGTTAGCATTTAAAGGTGTATAATCAAACACAGTTTTCAGATTTCAAAGGAAATCATTTTTTAGTTATTTAAAGATATTTGTTATTTAGCAGAGGTACAAAAAAGTCTTATGGTGTCCACATGAGATATTTTATTTTGAAGTTGCTTTTGAGTTGCTGCAAGCTGTTTGCATGATTAAAAAAGTAATTCCGTTTTATTTATTCCGCATCACCAATGTGTTAGAAAATTCAGTTTGTATGTTTGTTTTCTTGTGAAAATGTATTTTACCATCTAAAAATATTTTAAGTACAATGTAATATGCTTTTGCATTCGTACTCTTTCAGAAGTGAAGAAAGCGATCTCTGTATTTATTGCTCCCGATGCTGTAGAAGAATACCATGATGTTATGGAACACTTCAAGCATATTGATAATATGCTGAAACCATTCATTACTGATTCTAGAGTATGCTGTGTTTTTAACTCATTATTTTTACATTTACTTTAAATAAATTCTATTTGTCTCAGGGATATGGAGATGATAAAAAGATTTAATCGAATCCCTAAGGTAGGTGATCAATTCACGTAAGTAGATGTTAAAATTACAATGCTATGGGGAGATTTCCCTAAAGAAAGTGAGTAGTTTGATCAAATCTCATAACTATTTTAGTGAAAAGATAAAATAAGCAAGTCAGAACTAGCACAGCTCTACATTTGGCTTGTTAGCACTCCTTTTATTATTGCTAAATATACCGTTGCAGTTACACAGATTAACCTATTCCTATTTCGAGTCACAACTGACTACAACTGTATATATGTCGAGGACTGCATACTAAGTGCCTTGCCTCCATTATTTTATATACCGATAGATGGCAGCACCATCACCGGATCGAACAGTTTATGAGAATTTAGAACTAGTGCAGGAGCTAATAGCTACCTGGTGCTAGCACCCCCAGAGGTATCGTTTCACTTGGAGGACATTGAGACCACAAGCATATTTAACGTCGCCCAGTCCCCTTTAATGACGACGGTGGATCTTCGACAATCGAGGTTCGAACCCAGGACCCTCCGGCCCCGAATCCGACACTCTACCGATCGGGCTACCATGGCCCAATAGATTAACCTAATTCTATGTTAGATTGTAGGAAAATTATCCTTAGTTGGATGTCAAGGATTCAGAAATGTTCCTTCAAACAATTCAAAACACAATGTAAAACAAAAAGATGTACCTGTAGAAAAGTAACTTACTTTGTAACTCAAAATGCCACAAAACAACATGTTTTAATAAAAATGAATTAACAATATTATTATTTAATAATTATATTCGCAAAAAATATTTAAAATAAACAGTAGTTTCATCTTTTTACCAAAATAGTTTAGGGATTTGATCAAATCACTTGCTTTCTTTAGGGAAATCACCCACAAAGTTGTAATTTTCAGATCTTCTTGGAGTTGATCATTTATCTTGAAGATCGGTTCAAATCTCAGTTTTCATAATTTTCCTGCAACATATTATTTTTCAATGAAAATTAAAAGATTAGAAAGGCCTTTTGTCACATTTTGTGTGAAGAGTTATTACTGTATAAAGTGTTATTAAATTCTCTCATAATTCGCGGCTATATCTTGTTCAGAGATTTTTACATTAAAAAAAAAAAGGTGAGATACCTTTTATGTGACAAAAGTTACAAAGCAATTGATCTCTTATTTCTTGAGAAATCCTTAAAAATGTGAATTTTTGAAAGTGTCCCAACACTTTTGGTCATATAGTGTAGTTATTCTAGAAAATAAATTTACTAAAATGCTTGACTATTGTTCATCTTTAAATGAATGCTTTGGTTGTTTTGCATGTTGTGAATTTCTCTCAGTAACTGTAAACTAACAATAGTATTTAATAAGGTAATTTTTATTTGTCAAATAGCTTATGTATTTGTTAAAACCAAAAAATAAATTAATATTGCATTGCTAATGAATTTTCAATTGAATTTCTTTCAGAATAAGAAATATAGGTTTGAACTACAAAAATCTATTAGTACTCCTATTAATGTTATAACCCCAGAGTCTGGTTCACATGTACGAGACAAAGTAAACCGTTTGCTGTCTATACTGAATGGCACAGTTGGAGAAAGGCATGGGAATGAATCTAAAAATGGATCTGTGGCATACAACTTCTGTGCTAATTTAATTGCAAAGCGATTTGTGGTAATTAACTTCATACTTTATCATTTTTATAAAAACCTTAATTTTTTATAAAGCAATTTTTTAAGAAAGAAGCTGTACAGTACAACCTTGTTTATCCAGATTAACTGGGATCAAAGGCAACCCAGATGAGCAAAAATCTGAGTAATATGGGTAATAAGCAAAATATGAGGTGTGGCCAAAAAATACGGTGAATAATTTTATATTAAAAAAAGTAATGAGGTTACATGAAATTTGATTTAATCCCCTTCAAAGTAGTGTGCTTGGTAAGCAGTACACTTATCCAAACAATGTCTCCATGATTGGAAGCATTTCTGAAAGGCGTCTTTCAGAAGGGCTTTCAGCTGCTCTGTCGTGGCCCTCTGGATGTCAACAATGGTGTCAAAACATTTTCCATTAAGCACATTTTCATTTTTGGGAAGAGCCAGAAGTCTGGTGGTGCTAAATCCGGTGAGTATGGTGGATGGGGACAGATTGAAACGCTTTTTCCGGCCAAAAACTCATGAAGCACCATCTTCCTTCGGTTCATGACTCAAAAGTCTGGGGGAAAATTCTGCCTTCACTCGTCTTATTTGCAACTTATCAGTTAAAATGCTTTGAACAAAACTGTATGAGATGCTAAGGTCTTCCGGTAGCTCTTATATAGTCATTTGTCAGGGCCCAATACAGGCTGATTATGCTACCGTTTTTCAGTACCTTCACAAAAATCTTGTTTTGAAATAGGTACTTTCACAAAAATCAAGTAGTAAAATCAGGTAGCTTCACAAAAACATAGAAAATTTCACAAAAATTTGCATTTTAAAATATAAAATTTTTTTCTCTGTTTAAAACAAAATTTACTTATAAAATAAAATTCTAAGCAGGTTTATATGAACAATCACTTAAATAGCAACCTTTTTGTGGTATTTTAACTAATTTTTAGCTGTTTCTCGCCAAAGTGTATTTATGCAATATTATCGCAATCTTTTAACATGTTTTGGGGAACCATTTTCTCATAATTTCCAATATTGTACACAGTACATAGCCCATTAAGCTGAAATTACGATGGTATTTTTGGTACTTCTTAGGTTTTTAGCTGCCCTCCCCCCCCCCCCTTCCCAAAAAAACGAAACCTGTTAAAAATAATACTAGATGACATTTACACTTTTCAAACTAAAATTTCACTTGTTCTACTTCTCTTTTACAAAAATAGGATGCCTCTAAAAGTTCACAAAAACAATGCTGATAAAAAAAAACTTTCACAAAAATAGAATGATGCAATACTTTCACAAAAATAGGTAGCGAGAAAAATATCCTGGATTGGCCCCTGTTTGTCTGTTTGAACGAATCATTGTTTTCCTTTTTGCACATTTTCTTCTGTTTTTGAGGTTACTGAACGTTCCGCACGCTGCTTGTTTTCAACAGTCCCATTTCTGTTTTTAAATTGGTCATACCACTTATTCACAGTCTTCAGAGTTACCACATAATCACCTAATTTTAACATTTCGTTAGCCCTTTTGCAATTTAAAGCAAAACTTAATGTGTTGTTCGAAATCCATGTTGCGCGACAGACACGATAAACTCAACCTCATTCTAGCGCCTCTGGCAGCCGACTGACAACTTCAAAGGTGTTACAACTTGTCCCTACTAGCCTCAAATGATCATGCTACTAGACAAATCACAGCATATGACTGTAGCTTCAACAATTGCTGCTATAAAAGTTCATTCACCGTACTTCTCGATCACACCTCGTACATTCGTAAGTAAGAAAAACTAATCTTTTGTTGCAGGAAAAAATGCTTTGTTCCAAAATTAGATAGGATTGTTACTCACAGACACTTTATCATCAATGTCTCAGCTGCAGTAATGCCTACCTGGCACTCCCAAATACACCATGTTGTTTATTTTGATTAACGTAATTTATTGCATTACCTACGCAGGAGTTGGTCACTTTATCAGAATAAAGAGCAAATATTTGGTGCATTTAATAATTCAGTTCTCTCTATCATAACTTTGAATTGTTATTTAAGTGAATGTATTTTTTTTTTTTTTTAAATCTACAAATTTGATCTGGATAAACGGGGGCATGATAAATGAGGCTCTACTGCTATAAAGTTTTTCGATTTTATTTACTACCTTCTAATATGAGTGTCATTTCTATTTAAAAATATTTAAGTGAAAATGCTCATTCTTAAAATCTATTTTTCAATGTAAAATCTTGTTGGTTCCTAAAAGACTTTTATTTTCATTTATAGGAACAAGGAGATAAACAAATTTCATCTCAACACACTTATGCTTTTCCATTTGCAATAGCTGCTATTGGGGTTTGGATGAAGAAACCAGAAGTTGGAAAATTAATTTTAGGTCATTTTTATACAAATTGTCCGTATCTAGTTCCTTATTATCCTCCAAAACAGGAAGGCCAATCAGATCAAGAATACTATGAGTAAGTTTTACATTTTTCGTACTTTGAATTCCTTAGTGATTCAGTGGTATGGTAATTGATAATTAATAGTTTGATTGTTCAGCTTTGGGTGCTTATCTAAGTTTATATTTATTAAACTTAAATATCATGGAAAAAACAATGAGCAATAGTTTTAAACATTGGAACATTTTTGAGTTGTATCAATGTAAGTTAATGCTTCACAATAAACCATAAGTATGCTATTGTATTTAATCAGATTTGTTGAGACAATATCATTAAATGCTCTAGTTCTGGAATGTCTTTTGAAATAAAATATTTAATCAGCTTTTAGTGATTTCAATTTGGATGAATAGTTTGCTTTGCATTCAAGAAATATCCCATCTTAATGGTGAGAGATTCAGCCACATCATTTTCAAATATTTCAAGGGGTTGAGACATAGAACTTATTATTTAGCAAATGGTCTCATTAAAAAAAATAGGGAGAGGGGATAGGGAAATGACGTGAGTATTTTTCTGATTTACAGTGCTGGTAAAAAAAAAAAATTGCATCACTCTCTCATTTTCACAACAATAGAGTTACGTGAGAAGTTTTGGTTGACCGATTAACGATGAATGTATGTGAAATTCTGCAAAACTTATGAAATAAACATTTAACAGCAGGAATCCGATAATTGTTGTCGTAGATCGGGGCTGTTTCCAGGCCATGGCAAACTGCTGACCCTTCTCATTTTTCCATTTCTGAACCTGCGTGTGAGTTTAAAGAAAAAAAAATTACTTAACCCCATGTCAATTTAAGTCTAATGGCAGGATAAAGGTTTCTAAATTGTTACTTATCAGTTTTGCCTTATGGCACGGAGCAGAATCGTCCTGAAAAATGATGTTTGGAACTGAAGTAAAGTGATCCCGGATAGTAGGAAGCAATTTCTCCTCCAAAATGCCATACACCTCTGCTTTTACTGTTCCTTGCACAAAGTGAAACCCACCAACTCCTTGATCAGAAATACATCCCCAAATCATCTGGGATATGGGATGCATGACTGTGTTGAATGCAGTCGGGATGATATTCCTCTCTTTTGCGGCGGGGGTGATGCAATTTTTTTTTACTACCACTGTAGATAATGATAAGATTTTATTCAGAAAAGCCTGATGACAGCCTGGGAATGGTCATTATGAAGCAACATTTGCCTATAACCTAAAATGTACTGCAAACTGTTTGCTTTTGCATGCAAAATAGTGTTTGATGTGCCATAAATTTGAAGCAGAAAAGTCCCCAACCAGAGAATGCTTTTTTTCATTGTGTCTGATGAACAATAGATGCAATGTTATTCTCCCAGTTTTTACAAAATTAAGTTCCAAAAATTATGATATGGCCTTAATCAGTGTCTTTGCTGAATAAATTAGTAAGTATAACAGTACTTTAAAGTTTGTATTCCAAAAATGTTCAGCCATCAATTGAATATGTTTTATGCTATTGCCAGCTATTCATCAATCTTCTGTTTTAAGAAATTAAATAAAGTTTAATTTTAGAACTTTCTTTTACATTTCAAAATGAAGTTTTACAATAACATTTTCCCCTAATGACTAAGACCCTTCTTTAAACTGGTATCCATAAAGAACTGCCCCCCCCCCCAACCTCTTTTTCCAGGTTGACAGAACTGCATTCTAAAAACAAAACTGCCTAGTCTTAGCTGCTTAAATTAAAATTTCTTCTACATAAGAGATTTAAATACAGTACAAATCATGGTATTTAAGGACTGCCGTTCCAGACAACAAAAATCTCATTCCTTCACTCCTTTTTGATATCAACTGCACTCTGATCTCTCATTCACCTCAGCAATGGTACAAAATAATCTTGCCAATACGAATTGTAACATATTATTGTCTCAGAGCAACAGTAAGATATCTTAGAGTTGTTCTGGGATTATATATCTTACTCTTGCTCTGATACGACAACATCAGCAACTTTATTATTATTATTATATCCAGGGCAGTATTTAAGGGATGTGGTTTAGGGTTCAACTCCACTACAAAAATTTTCAAAGCTATTTAAAAAATGCTTGCATTGTACTTTTTTTGTTGGAAAAATTATTACGATTTTATTTCTTATTTATTTGCTTTTTTTTAAATTTTACTTGAAAAACGAAATTGCAATTAAAGAATTGTACAAACCTAGTGCTTTATCTGCAGCATCCTTTCCTACAAAACAATGCAGCATTTTCCTTCAAATTTTTAATGACTGATGCTAACAAAAGCATCAATATTCTTTCAATTTGAAAGTGCCAAAATATTAAACATTTCTTCTAACTGTCAAAAAGTATGAATTTAAGAAGAACTTCTTTGAATGTGCGTGTATAAGTGCACTCATGTATTTTTTTGAGTTGTTAAAAATACTGTGTGTGTTTAATAGGGGTAAAGTTATGTAAAATTCATATTAGATTTTTTCCCTTTATGTAATAGATATGTCATTTTTTGCAATTTTTTCATGTTTTAATCTCTGAAAGCAGCGCCCCTGATTTAAATAACCTATTGTTACAAAATTTTAGTAAAATATACAACTCGATATAGTTTTATTGATCACTAGTGGTACCCGCACGGCTTTGCCTGTAGTTGAAAATTAAAAGGTCATTCGGTTCACCTGTATATTTACAAATAATGGATGACGAATTTCTCGCCGATTGGCTATTTTCATTCGCTCTCCCCCATTCCATGTCATGATAATTTCGTAATTTACTCGTCCATCTTATGATAATTTTGCTCTGGAAAATGTTCTTAAAATTGAAATAGAAAAGGAATAAAATCAAATTTTCAAAAAATCGCTTCGAGATGCACACCCACATGCTACAAACTAACTTTATGTCAAATTTCATGAAAATCGGCCGAACAGTCTAGGCGCTATGCGTGTCACAGACATCCCGACAGAGAGACTTTCCGCTTTATTTTTAGTAAAGAAGATATACATTTCACAAGATACACGGTTATTAAAATCCTACCTAAACGAAAATCTAGTTACCACCCTGTTTATATCCCATTTTATGTGATTTTTGTGTTTAACAAAACTATTAGTTCTGTCTGTATATTTATTTATTTATTTATTTTTTGTTAGATCTTTAGGTTACCATTATGACAGCCAAGGTGTGATAGAAAAACATAGTAATTTTCTCCTCCGTATTGGTGGATACGTTCGACTTTATGCTGCAATTATAGTGTCACCTTTGCCCCCGAACTCTGAAAACACTCACCCCCATGGGTTATCCTGGGGATGGAAATGGCTGTCACGCATTTTAAACATGGAGCCTAGGCCCGATGTCACAGCAACAATTTTATATCATTTTCTGGATGTCACTGGCCATGCATTGCAAAAGGAGTATGGGAAACAGTTTAAGAAGATTTTACATATTCTTTGTAAAGATTATTTTGCCAAGTTAAAGAAAGTAGGATCTAGTGGACCTGTCCAAAAACTTGAAAATTTCTTGCAACAGACTGTTAAAAAAGGTTATATTTCACCACCTGAAGGTCTTTTGGAACCTGGATTTTGGAACAGATAGTCGAAGAAATTAAGAAAAATGTACATTAAAATTACCAGCTTTATACACAACTTAAATTATTTTTTTGATAACAAATATTTTAAGTTTTTTAGCTATTACGTATAGTTTTTTAAAACATATCAATATGTGCAAAGTTTTTATTGTTTGAAAGTCTTAATTTTTATTCTTGACAATACTGCCATTTAAGTACTGTTTTATTTAAAATATTAATAATGAATTAACTAAAATAAGGATATTAAGCAGGGGTTCACAAAGTGGATGTCGCCGCACCTTAGAGTGAGTGCCTTAGAGAAAGGTGAGAGGGACTTCAAAGTGTCCCCGAGATCTATTTTAAAGTGAGCTTGAATAGGGTTGAATGTTGGACCCTATTTGAAAAAAGCCATATTTCTGAAACAGCTGCTCATATTACATTAAGTGATACATCATAGGCGGCTGGTGCAGCAAGGAAAAGGGGGGAGAGTATAGATGGAGTTGCAGAGAGGAGGGGCAGGTTATCTGCCCCTGAAGTTGATTCTGAACTTAAAAAAGTGAAGCGACAAAGCCCTTTTGCTTTTGAAAGTGACGAACTGTTGCGCCCTGCACAAGCCAGCTATTTGATGCATGAATATCAAGAAATAAATACTATTTTTTCCATTAAAGTTTACTCACAGAAATGTGCAATGTGTGAACACATTGTGCAAAATGTTCAATTATAAATGCTCATTGTTGGAGCCCTTTGTTGCAGGACACCATCGGACCTAGTTCCTTCCACACATTGGACTATTGCACTGTCAATGTTTGGTAATGCTTCAAAAATGCGTCCTTAATTTGCGGTGTTTCCAGCATTGGGAGTTGATAAGAAACCTCTTTGGTGTCCCCATAGCAAGAAATCACACGGCATGTGGTACAAACTCCGTTGCATATTAGCTGTTTGTCTTGTCAGAAGAGGATCACATATCAAACATAAGTAACTAGATAAAACTTGGTGCATTTATCTTTATATTCATATATTACTTCTAGTAATATGTGCAGTAGTTTCAAAAACATGATTTTTTGAAATCACATTGTATACACATGTGTGTGTATAATAGCAATAAACTGGGGTGCCACAAATCAGAAAAGTAAAATAATGCCTGATATGGAGTATCTAATTCACTTCAATTTTTCATTTTTGAATTATATATCCTTAACATTTAGTTGTACTCCCCCCCCCCCCCACAACTGAAAATAAATATTTGTTTTCATCTGAATCCGATAATTTAGCTGACTTTTGTTGCTTGATTCTAACTAAAACTCCACAACAATTTGTATTCCCTCTTTTTTCTTTTTTAGCTTTTTACTAAATTCAGTAGCTTTAACTTAAACAATTATCACGTTTGAGAAACATTTTGTTTCAGTTCAATGAAGTTATTTGTATAAAATGAATGTATGAGAAACATTGTGTGTATGCTGTATAAATGTATATAGTTAAAAAAAAACCATATTGTTTAGATTTGTATTTTATGCTGTGACATTATGTTGACATGAAATTTTTAATACTTTTAATAGCTTTAACTTGTGCCTTATCAAAAAGTCTTGACTTAATCTTGTAAAATGGATGCAAATATTATTTTTAAAAATTTTTAATGTATAAAATGTGGAACTTCTTTAAATGTATACTTTCAACCAATCCTTTTTCTAAAATGTTTCATCAACATTCAAAAACTTTTTAGGCTTTCTGTTTTTTATTGATGGGAGATGCATACGAAAAAGGTTTTCTCACAGAACTTTTGTTGATTCATGATACTCTAATTAAAAAAAAAAAATTCTTAATGAAATCTCTGTCTACGAATGGTGTCAGGTATATTTATTGCTGGAGTAAAATTGTGGTAGCAGGCTATCGATCCTCCTCGCTCCACTTCTTTTTTTTAAATAGCAACAGCAGTGATTGAAGACTGGATCTGTTCTTTGCTTCAAAGCAACATAACATTACAGTCAAACCTCGTTATCACGACACCTTTGGGACTGTCAACAAAGTGTCGTCATAGCCGGAGCGAGGTCATAACTGGAATAGTTTAAAAATTCATAATTAAACATTAGTTAACTTTAAAATTAGATTTAATAAAGAAATTAATAGTGTCTATACATTTTAAATTAGATTTAACTAATGTAAATTTGAATTATTGGTGGATATAATAAAGATTATTTTTTGAAAAATCTTCACTTATTATTATTATTTTTGTATAATTACAAACTTTTCTAACTAAACTAACTTTTCAATAGCATTTTTAACACTCCTTTCCACGAAAGTATCAGCAAGAAAGAAACCAATTCAATACTCTTCACTTTTGTCCTCAATTTGATTAGGTTTTGACGTCTAAGTCCCACCTTTCGAAGGTGAAAAAACCCTTTCTAATCCTTTTATCCTCTTTAGAGTTGTGTATCCCTTTTCAATCTAATGAGGAGCTCTTCTATCTTTTTCTCTCATAAGAGAAGCTTGTAGGGACCACCTACAACTTAAGGTGGCTATGAACCTTCGTTTCTCCTGCTGTTTCTCTCGTCCAGTATTACAGTCCACCTGCTTTGAATTACTTTCTATTTTCCCTCTTGTCAAAGCCTGAAACCTGTACCTTTCAGAACTTCTCTACTCGCCCCTGCACCATTCTTGATGTGTCATGACTGGTCAAATCTCTTGTCAGATTCTGAAGTTCCTACAATAAACATTTCCAGATGTTTTCATTATTTTACTGAAAATTGAACAATTGCAAAGAAATATTTGATCCAATCGGCGCAGCTCGAAGTGTCGTCTTAATCGGAGGTGCACCAAAAAGACTGTCGTAAAATCCGGAACTACTTAACATTAAACTTAGCTTACGTTCGACGAGCATGAACGATAGCGACCGGTTAGTTAATCACATGACAGCTAATGATCATGTGCTCCAATCAACCAATCAACAGCTTAGAATGATAACCGGTGCGGTAAGCGATTGATCATAGAGCACTGCGGTTAGTAACTGTTTACTTACCGGTCGATCGGTGAGGTTCGTCGAACGCAAGGTTATATGGCATAAGTTCGGGACTTTGAAAAAGTGATGTGACATCCAGAGTGTCATGAAATCCGGGTGTCGCTATAATGAGGTTTGACTGTATTTATGTTTATGTCTTGACATATATTAGAATTCAGAAAAATGAAAGCATAAAACATCAGGATTAAAATCGTAATGGACCTAATTAAGACCATAGGTAGTTCCGATTTTCGAAAATAACCAAGAAAATACTGTTTCGGAAAATAGTTTGCCATTCAATCAGATGAAGTGGTTTTATAATTTGTTTGTACATAACATCCAATACAGTACAATGCAACTTGCTGCAATATGTAATTATGTTTTTTGATAAAGTTTAACAAAAATAAGCTCATTGTTTACTGAACATATAGGGAAATTGGAAAATGTTTTTAGTATTGTATGTACTCTCTGAGTAACTATTATATCGTGATTAAACTAAGAAGATTAAATGAACTTCTGGAAAATAGACTTTACACAAAGAAAGTTGAATTAATTTCTGTAAGGTAAAACTGACTTAAACTCATTTGAGCGAGTTGTAAGGATAAAGCATTTCTCATAGATTCTTCTACAGTGTAACAGCAGAAAATATGGAGTTTGGCGATTGGCCAAGTTAAGACGATCCCATCTGAATTAATCTAGTAGGGGAGAAAGGAAAATCGCAATGATATTGTGATGCACGGGGTTTTATAATAGCAATAGGATTTTATTAACTTATTGCATTTTCTAAAAAAATGGAGGGAATCAAAAAGAGTTTCTATGGTAGCAACAAAAAGAAAATAAAATGTTTTCATTTCATCCGGAAATGAGAAAGCAAAATTGTAAAATCAAAATTATGTTGCAAAAAAAAAAAAAAAAAAAGAAAGTAAGAAATCAAAAATAGTTCAGATTAAAAAAATTATAGCCATGAGCAAATTGTCATTTTTAAGAAACAGTGTCTAAATCATTAGGAGGCAAAAACGCACATCTGTAACGAACAAACTACCACCCTGTAAGCTAATAAATGCGTCCATTTCCGCCTATAAACCGGATGTTTGCCTTTCCATAGTATTGGTGATCAGACTGTATTTATCTACACACTTAATGTTAAAAGAAGCCAAAATATGCAAATGCATGGACTCTTCTAATTACCTATTGTATTATTGATTAAACATGTGTTTTAAAAATGATATGCCTTCATTCCTGTTTCCAGTTGTTGTTTCTTTTATAGAATTATTTATTACAAGATTTGTAAATACTAAATTTGTATAAATTCATAACATTTCAATTTCAAAATCATTTATTTCAATTATGATGTAAATGCAGTTTTTATTTTTGCCTTGAAATTGTTTGAATGTTCATTCTACCATTTTGTTATGCTATATGTTATTGTAAGCTATAAGTATTTGTTTACTTGAAGGATTCATTCATTAAAATATTTAATCCTTTTATCCATCATAAATAACAACAGTAAAGCAACTTGCAAAGGAATATGTGGGGCAAAGTTGAATAGATAACTTACCTTTTTTAAGACGAACAAATTGAAACTTTATTTTTAAAATAATATTTAAAAAAAAATTATATATATAAATAAAACAGAGAATATATACTTGTATATGTATGTAAATAATGTGTGTATGTTAGCTATACAAATCTACAGGTTGCGTTGGATATTGATCAGATTTTTTCAGGGAGGTACTTGGGCACCCAAAAAGGAACATAAAGGCGTTTTCGAATGCCAAAAAGTACTGAACCGTTCAAATTTTAATTTTAGGGCCCAGAAATGGAATTATGCGGCTCTTTCTACCGGAAATAATTATCAAACTAGTTTGATTTTAGCGCTATTCTAAAGCTCATGAAAATGCCCCTGGAGTATATTTTCTTCCTTCGAATTAAAAAAAAAAAGACTAAATTCACCAGAAGAAGTTATAAGCATTTTTAAGCCAAATGGAACAGTATTTTTATGTAGGAAAATTATCTTTGTGCGATCTCATTTTAAATTAGTGCAAATAAAACCATTTAGAAGGTTGCCACTTTTTTTCTCAACTGTGACTAAATAAATTTTTGTTTTTGTTTTGAGGTAAAAATTTCTCGTTGCAAGCGGAAGAAAATCAAAGATTTTACTTGTATTTATGGAGGGTTCCGTTTAATTCATTCTATTTGCCGTTTTGCCGGGAATTTGCCCGGAATTTTCTATTTGCCGTTTTTTTTTCTTTAAGAATGGTTATTTTGATGGAGAATTTTACAGTAATTATTTTCTCTAATTGAAGCCTGATTGTTGAACATGGGTCACTTGACATAACTTTTATAGTCCAATCTCGATAATTCGAAGCTTATAACTCGAATATTCTTTTATCTCTTCGACGTTTTTATTGGGTCCCAAGCTTTTGAGGCTTTTGTGAAAACTTCCTATAACTCTAACCACCAATAACTCGAACGTTACAGCCGGTCCCTTGGGAGTTCGAGTTATCCAGAGTTGACTGGATTTTTGAGCTACACGGTGCAAAGCCGGGCAACGCAGCTAGTTTTAAATAAAACTTGTGTTGAGCATTATTTTTTGTTTTTGGCAGTCAATTTGTACTTAAAAAAAAAAAAAAAAAACGTTTTTCATTTAGCAAAATAAAAAATGAAATGTTTTCTATTTGATTATTAAAAATATTTTTGATCAAATGCATGAGTAAATAAAAGATTGAATGAATAAAAGAATAGATAAGGAAACAATAAACAGATAAAAAATACATTAATTACTAAGTATATGAGAAAAAATAAATGAGCGAATAAATAGTGAATGAATACGAAAATGTATAAATTAATAAGTAAATAAATGACTATTGAATGAAAGAATGTAAATGAGTTAATTAATAAATCAATACGTAAGTTATTTAATATAAGGTTGAATAAGTAAATGAATTGAACTAATTCACTTTGCCCCGCATACACTTGTCTAATTGTACAAAACATTTCTACTGCAAATAAACTCAATATTAAGTAAATAAATGCTGTGCCAAATATTAGTAAGTCTCAATTATTATTTTAAATGTTAATAACAAGAACTTTATCATTGTATAATAACAAAAACTAGCTAACACAAGCGAAGAGCAGTAATTTTAAAATCGATTTTTCTAAAGGCAAATTATTGAACAGTGGTTCAAAGTCTTGCTATGACTAGAAAATATATTCTTGAAAGTTTGGATCAAAATTATTCCGAGGAAGAAAAGCCATTCAGAAAAGGACAAAACCCTTGGTGGGGTCGACCCATGATCCCTGCGTTTTATGCTCTATTCATGCTGCTCTATTCAACTGAGCTGTATGGCTTCACTCGTGGGGCGTTCTACAACAAATGCAGATTAAAAAACATTATAAGCCGATTTATTTTTTAAATAAAAACTGCCTCAGTGTGACTTTTCTGTTTACTTTTCGCCGAAAGCATGGAAAACCATCTTTGAAATGATATCTTTCTTACGAAATTTGATGAATTATTCATAAAGTTATGGTATTACAGTTGACTCCCGCTACAACGCGATCCGACTTACGCGAAATGGCTGTAACGCGTTTGTTTCACCAGTAAAGAATACCACCAGTTAGACATAATGCGAATTCCTCGCCCGCAACACGAAAATTTTGGGAAGGGAATCGCGGTGTGTAAGTATCGTCTTCGTTATTGGCTACCAATTTTTATTTTTTTTTTCGTGAATGGAACTTTATCCTTTTAGCATCAATGAGAGTGGATGTTCCCACACCGTACTAGTCTGATACATCGCTTATACAAACAACTACTCCTCATTTTCAATTTTTTTCTTTCATACTAAATGTGAAAGTTGTTGAAATATAGTGACACCTAAGAGCGCTGTTTCATCTTGCAAGGGCGTATATAAGGAAGGGGCTGAGGGGGCCCGGGCCCCCTCTAAAATCTGGATTTTTTTTTTTTTTTTGTTAAAGGTAATTGGTTATTTTTGGTTTTAGTTGCTCACAAAGAATTTCCAAACTTTTAGCAAAAAAAAAAAGAATAAATAACTATGGTAGTGATAGTAAAAATTATAAAAAGTTAGATCAGAGATTTCCGAACTGGGTGTCGCAGGAGGAGGTGAGGGGTGCCGCGAAGGGACTATAGGATGTTGTGAGAAAATTTGCGAATCATTAAAGTTTGGGAACCTTGCGTTAGCTGGGCTGGTACTAGGCAATGGTGTTCAAAAGGGGTCAGGGGATCTGTACCCCTTACTCAAGAAAAGAACGTGTCTTGGGAAAGCGAGGTTATTTCAACAAAAAGAAAAGCAAATTATGTTGGGAAAAAGATTTCAATTCTTCGAAAAAGATATCTTTAAATTTAATTTTTTAAACAGATGCAGCTTATTGCTTAGCAAATTAAGTTCCCCTCTCTCCCCCCCCCCCTCTTTTTTTTTTTCCTTCCTAGTCCTTCTGAAAAGAAGGGTCTTTAAAATGTTTCTCTCTTTAATTCACATTCCCTTGCAAGACATTTATAATAATTTTCAGTTGTTCGGTTGGAGTAATGATAGAAATTGACGTCCTAAAGACGCATTTATTTAGGCGTTTTTCAGACATCAATTTCAAAACATTTCCGGAGGAGGGTCCCCGAATCAACACCCCCTTCACTAAGGTTACTACAAAAAATAGTCTGAAATTGTGACTTGAAGATTTTAATTTTGAAAAGCTTCGGAGGAAGATCCCTGAAACCTCTCCTTTCGTCTAAACGTCTCAAAGATGACCTGAAATTGCGATTTACCTTTCAGAGGAGGATTCTTGAATTTTTCCTTTCTAAAAATGCCTAATGTTGCGGAAAAAGTTTGAATTGCTTTTGAAAATAACCTTAAAATAAAAAAAAAAATTAAAAGTTACTGACTATTTATCAGGTTATTTCGGCCAACACCTCATATTTCTTTCACCCCCTCCACTTGCCCTATTTTTATTTATTTTTTTTCCTAGTCGGTCTAAAAATAGGAAAGTCTTCAAAATGCTACACTTTGCAAGCTCCCTCCATCCACTGAAACCATTAAAGAGCTTCTCCAACCTAGTTTTCAGGGCTTCAGTGCCAAAATTTTTTCAGGGGGACAATACCAAACGCTTTGCCTTCTGAAAGCATCGAAAGTCGTTTAAGATTGCTTTTATGGGGCTTCAATTTCGAAAAATGGCCGAACCCCTATAACGTTACCAAATATGGTTCACAGTCGCGGTTTTAAGACTTCAATTACAAAAAAATTTTGGGTGGAGGGTCCGACTGCTCTCCTATGATATCTGAAAGCGAAAACAATTAGTTTCGAAAAATTTAATGTGGAGTGCGTTTAAATCCCTCCATCTATTATCACTGAATATCTCTTTAAAACTTTTTTTTTAGGACTTCAATTTCAAAATAGTTTTTAGGGAGAGCCCCAGAACCACCCTGCCCGTAACATCAATGAAATTATTCCGAAACTGCGTTTTTAGAACTTCAATTTCGAAAAGTTGAGCGGAGGGGTGATGGACTTCGCTCTATTTTAAAAAAAAATCAATCGAGGGCAACTTCAGAAAGCCCCATTCCTTTCATTACACTAACGTCAAAAATATAGCCTAAAATGGCGTTTTAAAGATTTCAATTTTTAACAATTTCCGCAGAAGGCCGCCCCCCCCCCCCGAATTTTTCCTCCCCGTAGCATTACCAAAAACAGTCTAAAACTGCGTTCTTAAAACTATAATTCCAAAAAAATTTCCAGGGGAGAACCCCCGGATCTCCCACCGAAAGCGAGAAATTTTTTAAGAGTGCCCTGGTAACACTATTTTTTGGTTGCGCCAATAGGTGACAGTATGAAGTCCTTGCCTCAGCTCGAAAAAAAAGTTCAGGGCACTGTTGCTCCCCCCCCCCCTTTAAAAAAAATTGAAATTACAAAAAAGTTGGGGGGGGGGGAGCTAATCATGGTTATATGGGCCCCCTCCAAAATAAAAACATATATACGCCGCTGTCATCTTGTGAAGATAGAAAGAAAAGGAGAAAGTGAATGAATCTTTCATATGTACAATTAAAAGTTAAGAAAAGGAAATCTGTTAAAGTTCACCGAGTAATACCTAAGCAAATTGCAAAGATTATGAAAATGGAAGTGCTCTTATATTGTGAATTTAAGAAACCAGGAAGTGGAGTGTTGCCATAGATGGAAACGTTATAAAAGAACTAGTGAAGCAACTGTATTGTGTATTTAAAAAAATATAAAAATAACGGAGTATAAATCCTCATCATCTTCACATTTTTAACCGACTTCAAAAAGGAGGCGGTTATCAGTTCATACCGTATGTATGTTTTTTTTTTTTTGTTTGTCCACTCATAGCGTCTCACCTAGTGAACCGATTTTGATGATTCTTTTTTTAATGGATAGGGGATGGCTCAACTTAGGTCCCATTACTTTGTTTGACCATATTTGTTCTTTGAAAAAAAAGTTATGGGCAAAAAACAGCGAATTGTATGCAATTTCCCTATTAATTGATTAAAATGATATTGTAGCAAAGTTCGCACATTTCAGCCGTGGATAACGGTGGCTCAGTGGTAGAATTCTCGCCTCCCACACGAGCGACCCGGGTTCAAATCCCGACTAGGACAAAGTGAGTTTTACTAAAATTTCGTTTCTACTGTTTCCCGTATTTTCTCGTATGTTCTATTAATTTCTGTATCTTTCCAAGTCTGGAAAGTTCCAGCACTTTCTCAAGTAGTATAAGGGAATGCAACGTTCATTCGTGGTTCTAAGTAAAGATCTCGAGTTGAGACTAACGAGTATTCGCTTCATTTGGCTTTCACATTGTCTTCGCGATCTTCATCTACGCGACAATATGAAACTCATTGTTATAAAAGTTTGGTGCCATATAACATTAATTGTAATGATAATTTTGAATAAAGGCTTTTCTAAAGCAATACAGTGATATAGAGCCGAACTTCTTACTAGGTAACTTCTTACTTTTACTGAAATATCTACATTTACACTAAAAAGAATGAAATAAAAAATTTTGAAAAAAAAATAGAACCGACTTCAAAATTGCTCTAAAAAGTGAAAAATAATTTTATTCTTTAAACACCATCGATAATACTTTTAAACATAATTTTTGAAGTTGGCGCAAAAACAAAAAGTAAAATCCATTGTAACCATGCTTTGTTCATATTTTTATCAAAAAATCATCCAAAGTTAGGAACGAAGCATTTATATCGTTACTCAAATATGCTGTCATCAATGCGTAATGCATGAGGTAGTGAAGAAACTGGACCTGGTTAAATTTATACTTGTAGTTGAGTTATGGCTGTGAATGATTTTATCGATCGTTTTTGCGCCAACTTCAAAAATTATGTTTAAAAGTATTATCGATAGTGCTTAAAGAATAAAATTATTTTTCACTTTTTAGAGCAATTTTGAAGTCGGTTCTATTTTTTTTTCAAAATTTTTTATTAAGTTACAAATATCATTTCTAGTACAGAAAAACTAGCGTGCATTTGTTTTTCCAACTCTAACTACATACTGTACGTACCCCACTGGTTTATTTTATGTCTTTCTTTCCCATTACTCACTGATTTTGTGCATCGTAGCAGTGTTTTATGTTGAATAAAACGTTTTTTTTTTTTTTTTTAATTTAAAACACAAATAAAAATTCAGTTTTTTATGTAAGAAACAGTAATGTATAGTTAAGAAATGGTTTTTAACAGTTTGAGGTGGTGTTTACAAGTGTCTAAAGTAACTGGATATGTTTATGAAAGTTTTTACACGTACCCTTTCCCACAACGCAAAATCTCAACTTACGCGAGGGGCCTTGGAACGCATCCCTCGCGTAAGTCGGGACTCGACTGTAATACAAAGAAAAAAAAGCTTGTGAAAAATAATATATAGCTGACTCGTGTGACGCATTCTGACTTGAAATTTATAGTATTGCTGTAAAAAGACAAAACAAATTGAAATTTACACTTTTGATTTGTTAAAGTATCTTTTAAAAGTTAAACTGAGCTTTTTACTGTGTTCAAATCAACATTTTGTTTTTACGATTTAGATTTTAACAATAGAGCTGTAACTCAGAACCTTGCAATGAGTTTATATCAGATATAAATGGAAACTTGGATTAAAATTCTGTTGAAGAAAAAAACCCATTTAAAAGATATTTTTCTGTCTCGGATTCCAACTCACACCCTTTCCATTAAAATTTTCTTGACTATTCTGTTTTTGATCAGTATTTTCAATTTCTTTCTGTAGCATTAGAAAAAAAAAAGAATTTTTTTTCCGTTTCAATTCAACAAATTATTTTTAAAATTTCATTTTCAAATTAAGTAACGGGGTAGTAGCTTGACCAGTAAATGAGCCCTGAAATACCATTTCACTTTCAGAAATTTAAGAAGTCCATAAAAACTACATTATTTTTGTGCATAACATTTAAAATATTTCTATTAATATGTATAATTATTAAGAAAAATAGGAGAACTTTTATGGTTCTGTTCATTTGGGCGAGGGGGGGGGGGGGAGGGAGGTTAAACGATAAAAGTGCATCAACCCAGCCAATGAACATACCTAAGCAGTGGAAAAATGCAAAATATTCTGTTTCCTTATTTGTATTGTATAGAAAGAAGTAACTTTTGCCAATAAATGTAAAGAAAGAACAAAAAAAAAAAAAAAAAAAAAAAAAACTTTGCTTTTTAAAACAATTTAGAAACTGTTCTTTCATTGTGGTGTGTTCATTCGTTGGTAGGGCTAGCCGAGAATTAATTGAGTGCCTATTGCATAAATCTGAATCATTGAAAGATCAATACAAATAAGAATAATTTCGCAACAAATTTCGATTTTTCTCCTGAATAATAGAAAAAACAAATTGCAATATTCTATGATCGATTGATAACTGATGAAATAGCGCAATTCGGTGATGTTTTTCAGACTAGATCATACGAAAAATAAATTAAGGAAACAGATTAATAGGAATAAACTGTTGTGTGTTGTTTATTTTCAACAAAAAATATTTGTACGAATTAAAATCTGGAACTAAATGCATTCAAATATGAATGCAAATACAGATGTAACGACCAGCAACAGGCACTGGGCCCAGCTAGACTGTTCCTAGTCAGTTTATTAGTCTCCAATGAAGATTCATGGCCTTTTAAAGCTATCCACCCCCTCATTACCGCCTCTTCCGGTAATCTGTTCCAAGTGCCCACAACCCTACTGAAGTAGTAATTTTTCCTGATTTCCAGGTTAGCCTGACACTATTCTATTCAAATTTCAAAGCGAGTTCAAAGACTACAGAATTTTCCAAACCAGCAATGGTTTAGATCAGCGGTTCCCAAACTTTAAAGGTCACGGAACCCTTAGCGCTTTGCCTTTACCTCAAGGAACCCCATTATTGTTTTTGACTTGAAGACAAACTTTTAACGATCTGCGAGTCAAATGATAATGATGAAAAACCATTTGGATGATTTTTTCTACATAGAAAAAACTATTAATCACTAGAAAATTTTCGTATTTTGATAGACTATCGAGCTTTAAGGTGTGTAACGTAAGGAACGTATTTTGACCATTTTTGGAAATTATCTGCTCATCTATTTATTTTTGCAAGTATCTGATCAATTTATTTTGGGCGTTCTAATTCAAAACGCAATGCATTGAGTTGAACTAAATGTGCACCCCCATGTGAGCTGGTAATGATTAGTTTTGGCATCAATCTCTTCAGAGAGTGGCCAATCCCAATGATTTCCACTACTATTCTGACTGCTGTATTTGAAACAATAATACAAGGATTCACATAAAAATTGGACCTCATATACATCACAATGGGAGAGGAGCTGATAAAGTTTTTCCATCATTCATTTCCGAGGGTTTCAGAACAAAAAGATAGTTTTTCTCTGGAAAAATAAACTGAAATATTTATGGATTAGTTTTGAGTTGACTTTACCATCGATTAATTGCTCAAAGAAGGAATGTGCATAGAGTGCTTTTGTTGTCCTATGCAACTGATGTTCTCTTGCATGATTCAGCCCTTGTGCATTATCAGAACTAGAACTGTGACCAAGACACTCAATCTATGAAACTTGGTTACGATAATACATAAATTTGATATTCCTCCAAGAATAAAAATTACGCCAACCTGGTTAATATAATATTCGAAGTTCAAATGTCACCATAACTAAAAAATTTGGTAAATGTGAAAGTCCGTGAATATCTATTTACAGAAGAAAGTTTCATGATGTCCACTACATATTTCACTTACCGCTGCAAGATGCATGTTTTACATTCAAATTTGTGACAGAAAGTTAGATAATGATAAGAAATTTTCTACCTGACTTCAGCCGCACTTTTCTTCGTTTGTGGAGTCATTTTCTTGGAATAATTAAAAACTACAGGAATAATTAAATATTGTTCTTTTTCACAGAGAAAATTTATTTTGTCCTTTTGAGTGCATTATGAAAAGTGCTTAGTATTTTTTTTTTTTTTTTTTGAGCAATCGCGATTGCTTATTGTTCTCATTTGACAGTCCTTGACGTTGGGATTATTTTTCAGCTTGGACCAGCAGCACCACCGCCCACCGGCGCGGCGGCGGCACGGCTGCTCTGTTCCTGAGCACTGTCCCTTGGAATCCACTTCTGCTGGGTGGTGGCGTCCATATCCTTCACACGCATGCTAATACATACTCGCCAACGCGTGAGCGCCTTTACACACATACACAGGTCTACGTGCACACACACAACTATACACACATAACCACCCAGGAGGAGGGACATGCTTGGGGGGGGGAGCCATTTCTAGAAACAATAACTCTAATGAGTAGGGTCTTGTCGCAACTCGTGATTGCGAAAAACATAATTTGAATTCAAAGTTTCAGAATTCAAATTAGATTTTTTTAAAATTATGTTTTCTTTAGTAAAAACAGTATGACTTGACTTTAAAGGGAAGTAAAATAGTCTATATTTTTGGTTTAATATCAAACAGAAATAAAAGCATTTTTTTAATAAGTGGCTATTACGTGTCTCAAACACATAAAGTTTTATTGAAATATGTTGCAAATTGTAAGCTTTTAATTAATCTAGACAATGACTGGATATTTTAGCGGTATGATAAAAAAAAATAATGATAATAACTAGTTTTTTTTTAAATGTTATTGGCTTTTTTTTTTTGGGGGGGGGAGCCATTTTTGTGCCAAATAGAACTGTATTTTTATTCTACCTTATTTATTTATTTATTTTTATCAATTAATGAATAATAAATAAAATAAAATGATAGTAATAGTAACTACAATCACAGGATGAGACTTTAAAGAGAGAAACACAATGCTCCAAAAAGAATAGAGTTATAGAGGAACCAAAAATATTTCAAGCTCTTTTTTTTTAAATCAAGTATATTTCTAACTTAAAGTTTACACAAAAAGCTGCAGATTTGTTTCTACGCCCATGGTTCCTTCTTCAGCTTGAAAAACAAAAGGTCGATTACATTTTAAAAAAATATTTAGCTACTTTATTTCCTCCATTCTGACGAATTTTAAAATACGGATATTCGAAATTTCAAATAGCTTTTGTAGTAGGAAAGACATCAATAATGTTTTTCCCGCAGTAGGCTAGTCACTGTAACAAAAGACACTTTACGGTGAAACGAGAAGGATGTTCCCCCCCCTTAACTTGCTCTGTAAAGTGACTTTTCTTATTGTTACGCTCTTAGTGCACAGAAAACCTTCACAGCGTTAGATGCATGATTATGATATTTTTGGATTTTAACAAATTTTAGCAAAAAATCTCAATAAATAGTCAGAAAAAATGAAAGAAAAACCAAATGAACGCAATAAGAACGGTGAAGTAAATAGTTTATAAGATAATTCAAAATTTCGTGTAAATTTTGTTGAGATTCAAGTAGTGGTGCGACGTCGATGTGTTTGAATTTTGCTAGAACTAAATTCACAGTGGTAATCAATTAAGGTAATTAAGAAGATTTTTTGATATGTCTAAGAAAAGCTAGAAATTATACTGATAGTTAATGATTAATATTCCAAATTAAGTAATGCAAAACGATAAATAATAACTTATACATTTAAAAATACGAAAAATTCAAACACCAACACAGATTACTTAGAATAATTTCGTAACATCTTTTAAATTTTCACCTGAATAATACCAAAACGGAAAACATGTTTTTTAATAATTAATGCAAATCAATTAGAGAAATTTGTAAAACTTGACCCAAGTTTTATACACATGTGTGTGTGCGTGTAAAATTATCAGTTTTCCTGAGCACTATCTAAAAAAGTCAGGTATTGAAATGTCAATTCTAGAATTAATCTTAGGGTTACTTAGTTAGACTATTAACCTAGACCATTAATCTTAGCTATAAAGAATAATAGTCCAGAATTAGTCTTAGAAAATTTACCAGAAAGTCATTTCTGGTATTGAAATGACCATAAAAAAAACAAAATAATGCACATATTATTTCGTTTTTTTTGGTTCATGAAAACTATCATTTTCCTGAAGTTTCCGGATCATTTGTATAAATTGTAGAATATATATTCAACTTGCCAACAACAATGTATATTCTACTTGCATAATCTTTCCTACACGCACACATCCTCCTGCCATGCACAAAAAAAAAAAAAAAAAAAAAAAAAAAAAAAAAAAAAGAGAGAGAGAGAGAGAGAGAGAGAGAGAAGAAGAAGAGAGAACCTTAGAAGAAAAAACGAAATATAATACATAACAGATGATTGTTTTAGAATAGGATCAGGTGGGGTAAAGTGTGTCTAAAATGAAGCTTGTTTTAGAACTATCAAATTTGTTTCAATAAAACTTTTGATGCATTTTATATACATCGGATTCATATAGATTCAGCATCTAATTAAAAAAGAGAAAATATGTGTTTTTCAATATAGCCCCAATTTTCCCCACCTGACACTACTTGCCTCTAACGTAATTACATGGGAAAATTATACAAATTGTGTTTTAAACTCAATTATATTTGTATATTTGAGGGGGTTTTTTTTGTCGGTAGAAGCGCCAACAATAAAAATTACTTTTAGCAATAGAAAATTAGCAGATACTTCTTTTTTTCTTATATTTTCCGTTTTTTATTTCGAGAAACGGAAAAATATTATTAAAATCAAAAATTACAGTTTTTCACAGGGGGGTGGGGGGGTTCAATATTGACAAGAGTTAGAAATTGCTCAATTAAATCAAATCGAAGTGAATTTAAAGCGCAGAAAAGCTAGAAGGATTTTCTTTCTAAATACTAGTATAAAATTGAGCCTCCAAAAAGCGTCTGCTTGTGTGTACACGCAAAATTTAAGAACTACTCGGCCAGTTTCACTAACATTTTCAGTTTGTTTCTTTCAGCACCAGAAAGGTTTGGAGGACCAGTTCGAAAAACATTTCGAATGGTAGTTCTTTTTCTATTCTAAGACCCAATTTTCTCATAACGTTCGAAATACGGGGGTGAAAAATTACTTTCACATATTATCATTAGACTATCGTTGGACCAAAGCAGATTTTTCTACGTTCTACGCAATTTGTTCGAATTCGCAAACTTAATTACGATGGGCGTTTTAAACTCGAAGCCCAGGTACTACGAGGTATACTAAGATCGGATTTTTTTACTCCACACCCGGTGGGAATCGAACCCACGACCTCCGACTTAGTAGACGAAGCTTCTACCACAGAGCCACGGAGGCCCAGTTTTTTATAGTAACATACTGCTTTTTCCAACTGTTTAATACTGCTGCACTAAATAAGAGAGGAAAAACTGTAAAACTGTTTTAGGTTGCGCGAAACGAAGCGCAAAAGGTGTTTCTTATCATTCGGGAAGTTTCAAAGAGAAAACTCACGAATTCAACATATCGACAGCGATATTTGTTGATTTTTTGTTAACTGAGGCTGGACAGCTAAGCAAGAATTCTAATTAAAGGTAAGCACTAATTACATTTATTCAATCCCTTTTCCTTAAAATGTACCTTTTTTCATGGATCTGTAATGTGTGTAAAATAACGGTGTTTGTTTTGACATCGTAATTCGTATCCCAATATTCGTTGATGTTGGGTTTGCAATTAATTTTAATTGTGAAGTTATAGCTATTGCTTTATAGCAAAAATCCGAGTAGTTGTTGTGAATTGCAATTAATTTTAGTTGGGAAGTTGTAGCTATTGCTTTATAGCAAAAATCCGAGTAGTTGTTGTGATTTTGAATATTTTATTGTGTCTATGATAGTTTTGAAACATTTTATGAAGTTCTAGTTAGATTTAAAAAAGCAGCCGGCTCCTTCCTTGATCGTATTTTAAAGTTATTAGAACATTAGAATTTGTTTACGATTATATTTTGTGTTACAAACGATGTCAGTAATTAACATTTAAATTCTTATGTTTTCTGGTAAATTTTTGACGTATCGCGATTAACTGTTTTCTTTCTGTTTTTTCTCCTTCTTATGTTCAATTTTAAATTCTTTAATAATTTGTATTAGACCATTTTAATGATAAACTTTACAATAACAAAAATTTTAGACAGCGTCAGTAACTTTTACCTACTGTACATAATTCGATGAACAAAAAATAAATAAAATAAAAACGTGACCGATACACATGCACACAATACCAAGTTTACTTATATTGTTTGAATGCGTTCTGTTGAATAATTTGCTCAGCAGGGCACTCTATAAATATAAAACTCTGAACTCTGGAGCCAGCCTTCGTACTTATCAATCAAAATTAAAATAATTTAAAAAATCATCATGAAACACTCCAAAAAAATAGTAAAAATATGCATTTAAAGATACAAGCACGAAATGCTTGCCTGTTAAAAGTTTTATATTTGCGTCAGCAGGAAATCAAAGTTTTACTTCAGGTTTTATGCACTAGTACTATTGAAACTTCTGAACAAAAATATAATTTTAGAAGGTATATTCAGAGGCACCTGATGATAGGTCATGGGAGGTCTCTGTGACCTCCCAAAAATTGCCATATTGGGCAAATTTTGTCGGTCGATTCGGCAAATTTGGGGACATAATTGCAATGTTGCAATTTTTGAATGTCCCAATTCATTAGATATACTTAATGTGTGCTTGCCCCCGTTTTTTATTAATCGACAAATGTGAGTTCCATTCGACGAATTGAGATTTTCTGCCCTCTCGAAAAATTTGTTGCGCGCCTGGCTATATTTTAGAATTTTAAGCTTTTTATCCCTGGTCTGGCAGTGTTGCGTTCTCGTCCAAATTACAGCTTTTTATTGGGAGTAGAATCTTTACATTATTGGGCATTGTTCGTCATATTTTAAGTCATCTTGAAGAACGTGCTCATTTTTTAGAAAAGTAGATGCTCCTGTTTGAAAACTACAGTAGAACCTCGATTATTCGAAGCTCTTGTAATCTTCTGCTAAGGACCCTGTTTAGTTTAATGTGCGTCGGTGTGTATCCCCCGCGGGTTGGGTGGTGGGGGGGGCGGTGCACCCTTACCCCCTCAAACTTTTGCGCCTTTGTTATTTATTTATTTAATTTGTTTTTATTTTTATATTTATTTTATTTCTTTGTTTTATTTTAGTTTTTTTTTAAATTAATTAATTTTTTTATTTACTTTTCTACTGTGCCCTCAAACTAGTGCTATTCTTTTTTTTCCTTCTCGTGCTCAGACTTGTGAATTGTGAACCTCCGGGTTTTTTTTCTCCGCACTTGAATTTATGTACCTTCACCCCCCCCCCCCCTCTCCGTCGTGGAACCTGTTGCGGGGAAATCTCCAGTTCGCCCCTACCCGTGAGTCATATGAGACCCGTAGTTATTGTTTGAAATCTGACTTGAATGAGATTGTTTTTAGTTTTTGAAGTCCAACCTACAGCCCGTGGTTCGTATGAGGTCCGCAAAACTTGTTGTTATATTCAACCTTGCGAATAGAAAAAAAAAATCACGGATCTTGATTTTTTTTTTTTTTTTTGGAAATGGGGGCTTGATTGAAAATGTTAGCCGGTTTAATCTAATATATGACCCGCGGGCAGTATGTTTTATTGTTTGAAAGATTACTATATCAAAATTGTTCATAGCCACTGATATCCAACCTGCAGTCCGCGGGTCATGTGAGGTCCGTTAAGCTGATTCTTGCGGCGTGTTTTCATGTTCAATGTTACGATTCGAATGTCAATGAACCGACCTCATTTTTTTTGGTTCAAGGCAAGGGTGTTTGAAATCGAAAATTTCTGGCCGACAACCCATTCTAAAACTAAAAAATTATCTTAAAAAAAAAAAAAAAATTCTGTGATTTTAATGATTTTTGTATGCATATTTTAAGAGTTTTTCAGGGCGGAGGGTCCTTATAGTTTCCGAAAATTTCACTGTTTTCAGAAAATTTTACTTGAGTCCACTGTCACCGCTGGAGGGCAACTTGATCGAGAGTGTCTGCCGGTTTTACCCAATCTAAGGCCTGCGGGTCATATGTGACTCGTGAAGCTTATCTATGTGGCTCGTTGTTATTTTTTATTCGTTAAGTGATTTGAACCCGAGTGTTCTTTGCTACTTAAGCCCTGTCTGCGGTACGTGTGCCATATGAGGTCCGCGAAGATGATTCTTAAAAACGTTGTTGTGTCTAATGTTACCAATCAAAAATTATTCGCCAATGAACAGATCTTGATAATGCTTTTTTGTTTGAAGCAAGACTTCATCGAGAATGTAACCCAAAGAGCTAACACCCGCTGGTCATATGAAACCCACAAAACTGGTCTATGTGGCACGTTGTTATTGCTCGAAAAAAAAAAAAAAAAAAAACTTTATCAACTATGTTCTCAGCAACTAATGTCCAACTTGCGGCATGCATGCGATATGGGGCCCGTGTTTTCATGTTTTATGCTGTCGATTGTTATGTTCAATGTTAAGAACCAGAACGGAAGGAGTTATGAACCGATTTTGATTTCTTTCGTTCGAAAGATGACTTGGTCGAGAGCTCTTAGCCGGTTCTGTCCACCCTACTGCTCGAGGGTCATTTGGAACCCACGAAAATGATCAATGTGGCTTGTTATTGTTTGAAATATGACTTAATTTAGAGCTTTCTTAGCCATTGAAGCCTATCCTACGCCTGCTTGCCATATTGAACCCTTGAAGCTGATTTTTGTGGTTTCGTTGTTATGTTCAATTTTACAATCAAAAAACTATGTATTGGAACAAGATAAGCAAAATTTTACGTTTTGTTTGAAAAGTGACCGATCATACGATTAATTTAAGTCTGGGTTTCTTGAATATTTAATTCAATATTAGTTTTTACGGGTAGTTAAATATTATCACTTCAAGGTCATCGATAACCGAAATTTCTGCTGATTTAACTAAATCACACGTACATTTCTTTCATTTAAGTTTTTTTTTTTTCAATTTTGCCACTAAATGTTTGGAGCATTGATTCTTTGTTTAAGCAGAACAGAATGCTAAGTATTTTATTATTTATTGTACATATTTGTGGGAAAATTAAAGAACAAAATTTAAATACAACTTCATAATCAGAACAACAATACATATTAAAGTTTGCTGCACGGCGTATTACAGCGTATGAAACTTTCTTCGCATAGACTTGTGTGACACTTATTGAACAGAATTATGGATTTTTTTATTGTAATAAAAATAAAAAGCCGTTATTTTGCTAGTTACTGCGGTCTTCTGGCAGCCATTTTCAAGAAGGGTAGAATTGTGTACAATGAGAACGGCGCGGCGGGTCAAATGTGGACATTCAGTTTCTTAATGATTAGTATACTATCTAATACTATCATTACTAGATATGTATAATATTCCTTATCAGCTGTTAATCAGATTTAATATATTTGTTGACATATTTGACAATTTATTCTTTTGTTAAAAACTTTTAAAAATTCAAACTTTTCTACCTTTTATTTTTTACTGATCTTACTTTAACTAAGCTATCTTGATTTTGGATATATAGAATGGTTTCTTCCAGGTTTCAGGTAAATCCTGATATACTTCCAGATAAATTGCCTAAATCCTCTCAAAAGAGGTGCCACTTTTTCAGAAATAAGTCACTGGCGGCTTAAATGGGGACATCGATACTTGTTCAAAACAGGGCCGTCCCCGTTGGAATGTTTCATGGAATATTTTTTATTTAAGTCAATAATTATTTTTGTTCTTATTAAATGATAAAATTCTAGTTATTAATATTAAAAATATTATAGTTGAGATTTACTAATGTTCGATGCAGTATTTATTTGTTTAATATTAAGCTGATTTGTATTTTAAATGCTTTGTACAGTTATGTGCAACCGGGGCAAAGTGGATGGGGCAAAGTGAAATAGTTTATTTCATTTATTTATTGAGTCCTTTATCAAATCACTAATGCATTCATTTATTAATTATTTCATTTACGTCCCTTCATTGAATAATTCTCGCATTTATTCATTCTTATTTTCTTATTCATTCACTATTTTGTTAACTCATTTAATTTTACATATATTCACTTATTTATTTATTTACTTATTTATTCGTTTGTTGTTTCATTTCATTTTCATTTATTCATTCATTCTTTTATTTACTCATTTATTTGATCAAAAATGTCTGCAATAGTTTAATAGAAAGTATTTCATTAGAAAAATATCTTCTATTTTTCACTTAGTCCGATGAAAACGAGCTGATGTGTGCATCACATGACTTCCTTTTACTCCAATTTAATGTCATTTTCTCATTATTGGCAGTTTTATTGTGATTCAATCGTTTACTCTCTAAATATCACCAACAGTGGCCAAATTAAAACCAGATTAAAAAAAAAAAAAATCGCCAAATTTGTCACCTAGTTGGCGACCAAAAGACTGGCGATATATCGCCTAGTGTCCGCCAAATTCTAACACCACTTGAGTTTACATCGAAATTAACAATGATTTCCCCCCAAAAAAGGAGCAAAACCCCCCCTTTGGAGCATCCGAATGCAACCAAAAAGGGAGGTGCACAACTAGACCCCACTAGGAGTCTAAGTACCAAATTTCAACTTTCTAGGACATACATACGCACATACATACGTACATACAGACGTCACGAGAAAACTCGTTGTAATTAACTCGGGGATCGTCAAAATGGATGTTTGGGGGTGTCTGTACGTTCCAAGGCATATATCCACGTGTGGTCGGGTTGAAAAATAAACTCAACATTCATTCGGGGGTTTAGGCTGTGGGACGAAGGCAGAAAAGATGCTTAAAAACATGGTTTCGTTTGCCAACTTCGGGGACTACAAAAAGTGATATTTTTCTGAATCCTTAGTGTCTACAGATGAAAAAAACCCAATGTTCACAAAAAAATAGTGTCTCATAATTTTTTTACAGACCATTACAGATACATGAAAAGGAGTGAAACTGACAAGCAAGAGGCAAACAAATTTTAAATACATAAAAAATACTATACATGTACATTAAAAATATTATGCATGTACGTTAAGAAAATTATGTATGTACATCAAAAAATAGTTTTTTTCAAGAAGCAAACTCTTCATTCTGAAGTATCATCGTCAGAATCACTAAATTCATCTATCCTGTTTTTGCGTAGAGAGTTATTTTCCTCCTTCTGAGTTTATACAGCTACAGTCACTGGAGGAAAATTATGTGTATGAACAATTTTACGTCTTGCATGTACTGCATCTCTTCGAAGAACACCGAGTTTTCGGGCATGTACAGGAGACTAGTTTTTGAACATTATATCTGATGCAGTGAAAATAGTGCTAAATTGTATTTCAATCTGCCTGCATTTATAGTCCATCCTATGTTCTGATGAACTGGGAGCATTGATTAAATCAGTGGTGCTCAACCTACAGCCCGCGGATCAAATGATGACCCATGTGCCCCGTCGTTGTATTCAGTGTTAAAAAACGAAAAGTTTCTTCTAAAACCTTTCAGAACTGCTAATCATCTTCTTTCGGTGTTATGAATTTTGAAGTCAAGTAGTCATAAATTGATTTCTGAAACACAGATACAATATAATAAGCATGTAGTAATTAAGACAGCAATTTTGGTTTGTAATTGCCTTTCGTTTCCCTTGTTTTCCCATGCTATCTAGAAAAACTTAAATCATATAAACAAATTGATATTTGTTCTGGTCCACGAGATTCCTATTAATGTGAGTTGTGGCCCGCAGGTAAAGAAAAAGGTTATTCACAACTGGATTAAATTATTCAAGCATCAGCAATGAATATTTGCTTGATAGTTAATGCACAAACGAGGGGATAGGGTAAGAGTCACAGTTCAGAATTGGTTCTTTTTCACTCCAGCTCCGCAGCCCTGGTAAAAACATTTGCGCTTTAAATTCATTTCATTTTGATTCAGTCATATTAATCTCTGACTATCGTCAATGTTAAGTCTATGAGATATGATATTTCTACATTTATTAATAACTTTCATTTATATTTATTGTCACCAAAAATTGAGAATGTATCCAGAATCTACTCTATTTTGTCAATTATTGGTGACATAAAAAAATTTTCACGTTGTCGTTAATGTTAAAAAAAAAAAAAAAAAATTTAATTGTCGAAAAAATGCCCTTAAATAGCTAATTTAAAAAAAAATTTGTAAAAATATTCTCACCAAGAGCTTTTTCCAACAAAGTTTTTCTTAAACAAATCCGCCTTTAAGTTCGCATTTTTCCATTACTGACAATTTTAATGCGATTCAATAGTTTACTCTCTAAATATCAACAACAGTGGCGAAAAAAAAAATTGCCAAATTTATCGCCAAGTTAGTGACAAAACTTGGCAATCAAAAGACTGGCGATATATTGCCAAGTGTCCACCAAATTATAACACCACTTGAGTTTACATCGAAACTAACAATGATTTCCTCCCAAAAAGTAGCAAAAAACCCCTTTAGAAACACCCGAATGCAACCAAAAGGTGAGGTGCACAACGAGACCCCACTAGGAGTCTACGTATCAAAGTTCAACTTTCTAGGACAAGCCGTTCTTGAGTTATGCGACATACATACGCACATCTGCACATACGATCCTACATACGGACGTCACGAAAAACTCGTTGTAATTAACTCGGGAATCGTCAAAATGGATATTTTGCGTGTCTATACGTTCTTAGGCACTTATCCACGTGAAGTCGAGTCGGAAAAAAAAAACTCAACATTCATTCGGGGCTGAGCAAAATGGAAATTAAGGTCATTTTTTGAGTGAAAATTTTTTTGCGAATACAATACTTCCTTTTTTGTAAAAGGAAGTAAAAAAAGTTTGTTTGAATCGAACGGTTTTGTTATTTGGGGGGGGGGGGGGGAGCACGTAGGTCAACCGACAGACACATATTTTCCCCATCTCAAACCCCTACTTTTGAATTTGATATTTAATTATTTTATCTATTGTTTTGACTTATTTTTTGTACTAAGCAATATTTTTACGATAATTAACCTTAGCACAGTAAACCACCTTTTATGTCCTTTTTTATTTTATATTACTTTAACGAGAAAGTAGGCTAAACATGAGCTCAAAACATCGTCTGTAATCAAAAAGCAATATTACTAAAAAAAGGAGATAAAACATCGTGATATGAAATATAAGTTTTAGTTTTCAATTTATCGTCTGCTAATGTTTTATTTTATAATATTTTTTAAACATCGATGGCATCTGTTAGAGTTGTTTATGTTCTTAAGATTTTGTAGGTAGGTCAGTTATTGCTATTCGGTGATTCATTAATATCTTTTTTGTGAAGTAAAGTGCCTTCTAATTTCTTGTACTTAACAATGTCTATGTGCGCTGGCTCTAGTGTAATAAACGAAATCTTGAGATGAAGATCATTCAGAGCTGCGGATTGATACAATTTTTGATTTCCTTTTAGTTACAAAATTACTAAGCGAAAGTAAGTAATTTAAAACGTATTAATATATTTTGCTACGAAAAATTGAGCAAAACAGTAAAATTTCGGTTGGAAAACTGTTTATTAAATTTTTATATTATAAATATTGTGTTTAATAGCGCCATCTAGAGACAAATTTTTTTGTGTAAGTGCTAACAGTCCACGGAACATAGTTCCTATTTCAATTACCAATTAAAACTTAATGAGACAATTCCAGCTTGTGAACATTGAATTTTTCTATTGAGTTCATCATTTATAATAGATTTTAAGAAAGTTCACGTAGTCCCTAAGATTGGTAAACGAACTTGAACGATATTTGCACTCGGCCCATAGACTAGTTAGCAAAATGGAAATTAAAGCCAGTTTTTGAGTGAAATTATTTTTGTGAATACAATACTACTTCCTTTTTTGAAGTAAAAAGAAGTGAAAAATTTCCACCTTATTTTGGAGGTCCAAATTTACAGCCAAAAAAAAAAAAAAAAAAAAAAAAATACCGCTTCAGTGCCAGTGTTATAAACTTATTGTTCTTTCTCTATGGGTACCGTAGTTTTCAGAATAAACTTTTAATTTGTTCGGTTTGAAAACAGTAAGTTATCTTAACTATTTCACTTTGTCCCACTTCCTATATTCGAGTTTAAAATATTCCTATTTAAAAAAAATAATAATGGCTGGAATTAATTCAAACGCCATTATTTAATAACCGTTTGGGAAAATGAAATTGACGTTTGAAAGTTATGGTTTTCAAAAATAATTTCAAGTCCTAAAAAGGTATATCTTAATATATAAAAATCTTCTGTGCGGACATTTGTCACCATAAGGCTTTTAAACGGCTGGATTGATTTTGATCAAATTTTTTGTGTGTAATTAAGGTGTGGAAAGCATGGTTTCGAAGCGCGATGGATCTCATCGGAAACGTTTTTGTTAATTAATTAATTAATTTAAACTTTGGATGGTTATAGCTCCCAAATGATTAATATTTATTTTAATCTATTGTTGAGCGAGAACTGATATAAATATTTAATCCATTGCCAAAGGACAATAAGAAAGCCAGCTCTGCTTTTTGTAAAGAAATTTCCAACTGTGATATGTCAATTGAGGATAGATAAAATGTAGAGAGAGAGTGAAGCCTTCATTTCTTGAAAGCAACGGTTTCAGGTCCTGTGATATATTTTAAAATTAAGTACTGGAAGGTTCACGCAAAACGTGTGTTCTGCCATCGTAGTTGAACCATGTGACCAGATCGGTGCTTTAGGTTTCCCTAACCAAATGATCAGAAAGTACCGTACCCAGCAGCATTTGTTTCTCGTCAGAAATCCATCTGAGTTTAGGAACCAATGTCAAGAATACTTTAAGGATTATCTAACTAATCAGTACATTATTAAAGGAAAAGATGATGGAATTCAAAGATGAAATTTTTTTTTCATCCAGATAAATTACAACAGGGTAGTTCCGTACACAAAAGATCAGTGCAGTGGAAGATCATTATCTTTGGTGGAAAGAACAAATTAGGCAAAATATGAAGTTTTAAAAGTTTTCGTTCAAAAGATCGGACTGCTAATCGGTCGGAGTTGGTTTCGCTCACTGATCGGCTGGATTACAGTAACGTGGTGGCTTGGCGACTTTGGCTACAAACAATAGAGTTGCATGATCATTTGTTTACATTTTAAAGCTACTGTCAATGTAATTTATTGTATTTTTTGTTTATTTGGCGAAATATTTCAAATTGCAAAGAATTGCTTTTCGTTTTTAAAAAGTTTTTAGTCATTTTACATCGGGAGGGGGGGGGGATGTGCAATTTTTGCTTATTCAGAGAACTGTTTTTACCTTTATCATTTTTCTAAACGATATCCTTTTGATTGTTTTATTCTTTTTCATATGGGGATGTTGCAGCGAGATTTCCCGTTTGTTCTAGATGGGTAGTTAGATTTTTACACTTAATATCTGAGGGAGGCTTTTCATCCTTTGAGTATGGCTGAAGGAAAAACCATCAAGCACAGGAGAAAAAATAGTTAATAAAACAACTGCTGAGTGGGCATTATATGAATCAAGTTGTAATAAATATACCTATCCTGACACCATAGCAACTTAAAACATTTTTTTTTACTTATTTTTTTCAACAGAGCGGTTCAAACACTTATAGTTTATTGAAATTTTTTAGTTTTTAAATTAACAAAGTTTGAACAGAACAACGTCTGTTGGGTCCTCTAGTTTGAAAAAAATTTTAACCTAAGATGACTAAGAGATATATACGACATCTGTAAGAGTTGATGTTGATGTACAAGGAAATGGGCTCGTTTAGTTCGTTAAGAACTTCTCTAATACTAGAGACAACAATTCTCTTGTCATTAACCGAAAAATTTTCGATTTTTAAAGGTTATTGATGCGGTGATCATTCGTCGTTGCTTCCGGTGCAAAATCTTAGAGGATATGAACCGGTTTAAAATCAAACAGACGCTTTTAGAATCAATGATTAACAAGAACTTCCGTACAGGACTAAACGAGACTACTTTCCCGTATACCAATATCGACTTTCTAATATCTGATCAATATTCTCAAAAGTAGCTAAAATCGCAAATAGGGTCGTTTCCAAAATTTTAAAAGTATTTTTTTCTGAAAGAGCATGTTTAAAAACATAGGATCTGACCATTTTTTAAATAATTTGTTTAAGTTTAATATTTAAAAAAAATACTTAAATCGGTGCGCTTTCATTATTTACGCTTCTGCCGATGACATCGCAAATGATGAAATGCCATTCACTGTTGCCATTCACAGATCACAATATTTAATTCGCATCTTTACTCACGTGTACTGGCAAGGATATGTTTGATAGCAAAGTAGAGCGCAATCGGATTGTTTCCTTCAGTCAAAAGTAGTACTTTTTGTCACTGAAATTAATAGAATAAGCAAAAAAAGAAAAAATAATAACATGAACCAAGAAAATACTTTCATTTTCCGAACAGCTATTTTTTAATTAATTTTTTTAAATGTCTGATTTTTGAAACAAGGTGTGGTCATGATGATGTCACAAATGATGCTTTTTGGCGCATCTTTCTACCGCGATTTCACGTTATGATAATCAAGAAGCGAACTAAAATTGCGCTCTACACTTGCTATAAATCATATCGTTGCCAATACACGTGAGTAAAGATGCAAATTAAATATTTTGCTCTGTGAATGGCAACACAGAAGGGCATTTCATCATTTGTGATATCATCGGACAGAAGCATAAGCATTGAAAGCGCGCCGATTTAAATAATTTTTTTTAAATATTAAATTTAAACAAGTTATTTAAAAAATGGTCAGATCCTATGTTTTTAAGCATGCTCCTTGAGAAAAAAATACTTTTAAAATTTTGTAAACGACCACATTATTTAATTCGCTTTTTGATTATCATGACGTGGAAACGCGGAAAACAGATGCGCCGAAGTAAATCATTTGTGACGTCATAAAGACCACGCCTTGTTTGAAAAATCGGACATTTTAAAAAATTAATTAAAAAATAACTGTTGGGAAAATGAAAGAATTTTCTGGGTCCATATTATAATAATAATAATTATTTTTTTTGCTTATTTTATCAAGTTCAGTGACTAAAACTAGTACTTTTGACTGAAGGAAACAACCCCATTATTTCAAACATATTTTTTTAATATTTTAAGCTGATATCTAGAAATAAAATATGCCTTGCTCATTTAAGAATTAGATGCGTAAAAAATAAATGAACGAACAAATGAAGTTACAGCACATTTTAAACAGAGCAGCTAATATATTTTTTTCCATTAAAAAAAACCTTTAACCCCACTTTCAAAATATTAAAAAGAATTAAAATTAATAAGCTCATTAAAATAAATACATCATATCAAAAAAAAAAAAAATCGTTTGTTTTTTTCGCCTGTTTCCAAAAACCAATTTAAAAAATGGATTAACGTATTTTCAAAAATAAATACATAAAAACAATAAAATGTGAACTTAAAAAAATAATTTTCAGTGTCGAAAAAAAAATCGTCTGCGCATTTCTTTATGTAGAAACATAAAGAACTCCGAATTTCTCCGCCAAAAACTGAATACATAAATTAAAACCATAGACTAATAATAAGAGTAGACCGAGCTATGGCAACCCTTTTGCTGCTCATAAACCAAACCATGTGACTGGTGGATATCCTAGCAACAGCGGGCGTTGATCGTAGCAGACGATCCACGCCAGCGAGAAATAAAATAAATAGAACTGATGGAACACGGAAGAATGATCTTTTATGGAGTCCGATTTGTAAATTTGTTATTCTAGGTTGTAAATATTTTGTTAATATAGTGAGTTTTTCGTTTAGATAGTATTGTGCATTTTCTTTAGTCAATTTCAATCACTCTCTAAGCAATTAAAGATGCAAGCGCCTAAAAAGAATCGGCAAGCGGTAAGATTTTTACCTACAATTTCAATTTAAAATACCGATTAGTACATTTTTGCGTTAACGCAAAACGTTTACGCCATTACGTTCACGCCAACGCTGACGTAGCAGTTCCAAATGAAATAAATATTACTGAAAACTGTGATCAAAAACTAATTACTAATGTCAAAATAATGCATAACTAAAAGAAAAACAGTTCAATCTCTGAACCTGGAAAAAAATTATAATGAAAACACATTACGTCTTAAAATACATGTGGAATGCCAAATTTTTGATAATGTTGCCATCTAGCAACCATGCTGCCAAAGTTTTCGCCAAGCCTCCCACCAGTCACATGATGTATCCATGAACCAATTTTTTCATCAGCAAGTCTGGGAAAGCTCGGTCTACTCTTATTATTAGTCTATGATTAAAACTTTAGAATGAAAATAAAAACAAATCATTTTTACAGTAATTTGTTTCACAGTAAATCCATGGATGCGGAGTCGGAATCATTTTCATTTTGAGACAAAAAAATTTTAATTCAAAAACTCAGAGAGAGCATCAGTCATTTTCCCTTAAAGACCGCAACTCTGGCAATGTTTGCGAAGTCGGAGTCGGACTTTTTTTGGGATGAAGGAGACGGAGTCGAATTACCAAGAGTCGGAGTCAGTCATTTTTCCTCTGTGTAAAATTTTTTGCCAAAGCTACGGAGTCGGAGACGAAGTCGGGGATTCGGTGTCTAACTAATTTTCGGGCACTGGAGTCGGAGCATCACTACCTACAAGAAGGCCTCTTCAGTGGTTACTTTAAATGAGCAATGACGTTCTAGAAACCGGCTGACTCAAAAATCCTTATTTGGCTGTTTATCGCTCTCAGCAATAGCCAACGCGAGCGCCGATTTCAAATTAAGTTTCGAATTCTAAGCCATTTTTTTTTTTCACTAATGCTACTGACAGTAGAGTTCACTCTAGATTTAGTAAAACTCCTTTTTATAGTAAAATTAATCATGCAAACATAAAATCACTTTTGTACAATAGGGAAGTATCAACCTATCAAATAGTCCAATTTTAACTATTGCACAATGTTGACAGGCTTACAAAACACAAAAAATCACCATGGCCGGATTTTTAAAACTAACGATTGATTTTTTATGAATTTTTTTAAAGAGCGATGCGCAAAAAAGAGGTGTGGCCTAAAACGTCAGCAGCTGACGTAATTTCCCTGTTCCGATCAGAGCTCCATTTCCATGCCGTGTTGCGCCTACCAGGAGGTGAATAGCACTGTCTTTTTCAGCCTTTTTAAATCATTTAACCAGCATTTTTTCCATCATGGGGCTAGGATTCACGAAAGGTCAATCCAATAACCTTCCTCAAGTAAAGTCATTCATGGTGTTTGACTTTTTTCGAAAGGACGAGAGATTTAATGTCCTAGAAGTACGGGGGAGTGAGACAACAAAGTTTCACCATTGTTATTCTTTAAAATTGTACGTACATATCCGTCTATGTTTGCAGTTCATATTATTCGCATTAGTTTCCCTTATCAAGATTGATCATTTCCATTTGTGTGTCGATGGTTTTTTTATCTGAATATATAAATTACAATGTAAGAGCGCTATTCCAGTTCTTACTTGGCGGCTTTTAATGAGGCGCGCATTTTGTAACAACCCTACTGCAAGTGATTCCAGTACTAAGTTTTAGAGCAGTTTTTGCATGAAAATTTTTCGCTTTGTTGGCAATAAAAGTTGATCTGCTTTTTTTTTTTGTGGAAAATTGTTTTAAATCCACTAATACATGTTAATTATCCTTGAGTTTTTGTGCAACTCAGCAAAAAAAAGGAAAAATATATTTTTTTGCTCTTTTGATAAAAATAATAAATTTGAAAATGGTGTTCATTTCATAAAATAAGTACCTTTTTGCAGGTGAGAAAGGTCTTGTATATATAGAAAACGCTTCTGGTGATAAACTGAAAATGTATTTTTAAATTATCAATTTGTAATAGTTAAAATTTGAAGATAGTTTGAATGTTAAAAAGAAAGTATTAATAGTTTTTGCATTGTTATTAAAATGGAAATAGTAATGCATCTATTACTTTCTATTTAAGTTTATTGTGCGGGGTTTAAATTCCTTTGTTTACTTGCATTTTTTTAAAAAATATCTCATATGCTTATTAAACATTTATTTATGAACAGTTGTGAACATATATTTCAAACTGTATTTCTCACTTGACATAGTTTTTAATTAAAATGAAGTGCAAATTTTCATTTTCAAATTTTAATTAATAAACACACTTGAAAACACTTCTTTCGAAGATCCTGCTGGGACGGAACAATAACAAATCGCTTGTGAGGAGTTTTTTTAGATGTAGATACGCATCCAGGAACGAAGCAATACTTGTAATTGATTCTACTAGCCATGACAAAGAAAATCAAATTAAAAACAATCGCAGAATGCATTAAACCCTACAGACAGCAAAGGATTTTCACTAGCCTTTTATGCGCGCTGCTGTTAGAAGGCTCTTGTTTTCCCGCGCCTTCACCCAAAGATCGCCAAGCACTTCTTTGTCCTAGCCAACCCCGCCGCCTCGCAGCGCGGCAGTGACGTCAGTCAAAGGACTTACAAGCAAATGACGTCACTCGCGCGTGAACTTTAAAAAATTATTTAAAAAAAAAGTATTAGTCGTATCGTAAAAATTTTTTCGCAGATGATGTTCATGTATGTTACTCTATCAAATAAAAATAAAATTAGAAAATCGAATACTTCCCTATTACACTGTAATGAAGAGTAAAAAAGAAATGAAAACCTTAGAACTTAAATCATCTATAATGGATATAATTTACCACATGAAAACAGGTAAGAAATTGTGTTTTCTTTTTCAAGGCATCTCAATGGCTCGTTCTATCTTACAAATTGCATTTTTGCAATGAAAGAAATATTTACAGAACCTTAACATTTCAAATATTTTTTTACATTTTGCATGAAAAAAATTCTGATCACTAAATTTTTTGTCATCATTTCATAGTTTTAATAGAATGCAGCTACTAACTTCACGAAAATTTGTAAGAATAAAGCTAAAAATTTGTTTTAATTGATTGGGAGAGATGAAACTTATGTCGCCAAGGAACGTAAACAAAAAGAAAATATTTCACTCACAACTGACATTTTTTTCAGTATTGCTTTCTGTTTCGCAAAATATTCATTTGATTACTTTATGTTGCTGATAGTGACGCATGATTTACATAATTCCCATGCACATTTTTATATTTATGCAGAGCGCATTTCATATTCAATTGTGCATTTTTTATAGAATACTTTAAATTGTGATAGCGATTGCGTTACTAAATACGTGAATCTTTCTAAGATAGCGGATGGGAAAATTTAAAGTATGTCGTTCTTGTCTATATATGAGTCTATGATAACATTAAAATTTTTCATTTATGTTTACTTCGTTATGATATTGATATTTAAGACATTATTTTTCGAACCAAATAAGAGTCTTTAAAATTCATGCGGATATGATACAATGTATTGAAAATTTTGGTTACTGTAATCTTGTTATTCCCTACGTTCTTTCTTATATGTTTGCTCAGTTTAAAGAAAAAAAAAAGATCGTTAACTTAGAAAATAAACTTTTGA